>NW_026068065.1:1124831-1140710 GCF_014885135.2 Alexandromys fortis | reverse complement strand
CCTCACACACACACCTGGAGTTAGAAGCAGATGTGAGCTCCACCCCCACTACCAGATGCTGGAAATAAAACTATGTCGTCTGCAAGAGCAGAGTGTCCTCTTAACTGCTGAGCCATCTCTCAGCCCTGTGTTTGTTTTCTGAAATAAGGTTTTGCTATGTAGCACACACGGGCTTCAAACTCAAGATCCTCTTGCCCCAGCCTTCCAAGTGCTGGGATTACAGGTGTGTACCAGCATGCTCGGCCTCGCACATCTGTTTCCATGTTGTGCCCAGTGTTGAACTAAACCCTAGGTGAGGAAACTGTAGCTAATGACATGACTCTCTACTCCAAACTTCTCTGTGAATTGCTACCTGTTTCGTTTTTAATTTCCTCTGTAACAAATTCTAATTCTTCAAAGAACTTCCTTCTTTCTTTGGGAAAAAAGTCTTGGTGCAATGTTCATACTGAAGCAAAGTCCGCATTTCTGTCTCTGGACATTCTAGAAACAGCTCCATTTGCCTCTCTCAGACGAGAGGGATGTTTCTGCCTCGAAGGAGTGGCTAATGTCACTGTCATGTAGAAAGACAGAGAACTTTGCAATTATACCTCCCGTGAGAAATGGAGCTTAGACCTCAGTGTCACTATATTGTCACTTCTTTTGGAAACAAGGAAAGGTTTTGCCTGGAGTCAGAACTGGGGGCAGAGAATGCGGTGGAGGTTCCGGATTCCTCCAGTGCTACAGCAGATGCGGCTGTGTCAGCCCACGCGTGTGGCGCTGGTACCAGACTTGGGAACATCAAAAATAGTACATGCAAAGTTGTGGGAACAGGGTTAGAGATGAGGCGTTATAGAGACAGAAGGGGAACATTAACTTTCTATTTTATAACTAATGTTTTGAACCAGAAGCAATAAGGCTTCTTTCTCAGACTCATAGTAAGCGAATGAGAATTCCATCTTGGGAAATTTTTTTTTCCTTTTCCGATACCACGTGCTTATGTATCAAGGGCGCTCAGAGGCATTGGCAGCTAGCACAGACTACCTTCCTTCCATAAGAAGAGGAACGCATTTATGATCAAAAGGTCGGCTGGTGCTTCTGTCCTATGAGTCATATCCCCCAGAGCTCTGCCTAGCATTTCTGCCCTGGGCTGGGATAGCGCAGGGAGGTCTCTGGAGTAGCTCCCTGCCCTCCCCTGAGTTATAACCCAGCTGCTCTCATCTCAGTGGGTCTGTACCTTCATACTAAATCCCCAGGTCCCCTCGACTGTTTCTTGTTCTTTACCCTCATCTTCATGGGTAAAAATAGAATCCATCTCTCCTTTCCACTTCTGGAAAATTCTTTCACATCATTGAGCCTCCTTGACTGCATTGCTTTATGGATGCCACCTGTGAGCTCTTCTTCTAAGTCCTAGCCTGAGCCCTGGGAGCACATGATTCAGTGGGGCCCCTGCGTGTACAAACTGTGTTCCGTTCAGCTGCAACTCTCCAGGGCATGGTCTAGCACCTGGCGTATTACAGGGCTCTGCTCACTAGGGACAGAGTGAACGAATGGATTCCCACCCTTCCACCGTGGTGCCAGACACTCTGCCTTGCACTCCAGTCCCCATCCCCCAGAGCTCTCTCCTTGCCTGAGTTCCACGTGTCTCATATTTGACTCCACGACCTGCTCCGTGTGCTTCTCCCCAACACCTTCTACTTAGCGGGTTCTCAGCCCCACAGCAGGCTTGTACCTGATTAGATGGTGGCCAGCAACCCTTCTGCCCACCTCTCTCTCTCTCTCTCTCTCTCTCTCTCTCTCTCTCTCTCTCTCTCTCTCTCTCTCTCCCCCCCCCCCCCCCCCCCCCCCCCGCGTCCCTCTNCTCTCTCTCTCTCTCTCTCCCAGCCCCCAGACTGAACCTCTGCTCTTTTCTGATAAATCCTCACCCATAAACCCATTCCTAGGTTAGACTAGCCAGCTAGGTGCCCTCTTCCTTGGGTCCCATATCTCACCTTTTCCTAGTGTCCCAGGCCAGTCTCGGATGCCTCCTTGATGCCCATTTTCCTTATGACTCATAAACAAATCCTTTCTAATCCTTTGAGGGCAGAGACCACATCTTATATATGAACCCCCGGCCATGCTTTTATAACATTTGCCCTGTGTGCTGGCTAGTTTTATGTCAACTTGATACAAATGAAAGTCATCAGAGAGGAGGGAGCCTCGGTTGAGAAAATGCTTCCATAAGATCGGGCTGTAGACAACCCTGTAGGGCATTTTCTTAATTAGCTATAAGGGAGAACTCAGCCCATTGCGGGTGGTGCCAACCCTGGCTCATGGTCTAGAGTTCTGTAAGAAAGCATTCCAGGCAAGCGATGAAGAACAAGCCAAGTAAGCAGCACTCCTCCACGGTCTCTGCACCAGCGCCTGCCTTCCAGGCTCCTGCCCTGTCTGAGTTCCTGCCCTGACTCCTACAATGAACAGAGATGCGGAAGTGTGAACCAAATGGACCCTTTCCTCCCGCATTGCTTTGGTTATGACGTTTTATCGCCGCAGTGGTCGCCCTGACTAAGAAACCTGTTAAGTACAGTTCAAATGGATTCATTAGCTCCTGCTTGTGCTTTAAGCCAATGCTCAGAAATATTTTGTTCTCCCTGCTCTGAACTTGCGTACACATAGAGATCTATGCATCTTGAGTTGTGTGTCTGCCTGCAGCTCTGACAGAGAGCTCTCTGCCCTGGACAGTATCCCCGAACATCAGTATCCAGACCCAGGAACCTTCTCAGCTGGACCTCCCCCCTCATCTGCTGGTGAAGACAGTCTGTAGGGAGTCCTGAGATGGAAGCTGTTTTACTTTGTTCTTTTAACAAAATGTATTTAAACTCCCATGTAGCGTGTCGACGGAAGGAGAAGCTGTTCCCCAGCGCATCTCCTCCTAACTCTCTGCGCTCCTCTGTTGGCAGCAGACTGGCTCCCCCCATGGCTCTCCGTGCTCCTCTGGCAGCTCGCACACCTCTGATGGATGAGAAGCTCTTATTTGCTGCAGTGATTTTTTTTTTAACTCCGTGCAAACCTTTATATATATCATAAATTTTTAATATCCAATTTGGAGTTTTCAAAGAATAATGGTAACAAATATGCAACATGAAGATAATGGGAATTGAATCATGTTTATGGTTTCCACGAGCATCTTAAAGACGTCAGGGCAGAACTGCTCCGAGCCACGAAAGCACACGGCTAGCTTGTGCCTGATTAACGGCCGCCCTTCTTGGGGGCCCTAAAGGGTTGCACAACAGTTACAGCAGCAGAGTCCACAGCAGCCTGAAACGCAGCTGCCACTCAAACTAAGATACATCACGCTCACCCCAGCACTTTACGATGGTATGCTGCGGGATCATAGGAGTTGCTGCTAAGTGGTTCGGGAAACCTCTGTCTTTACTTTTTATTTTTAAATCCATTTTTCCTTTATTGGACAGGTGAGCCTTCTGCATCTGCCTTTACCGTTGCCTGTCAGACCACATAAATGTCTTTGTTTGGTAGGCACTGCTATTGCGAAATGCCCACAGGTGAGCCCTGGCACACACTTCCTTTCGGCTAGTCTCGGTTCCAGCTGGGCCACCATCACACCCTGGCAGCTTCTGATTATTCCAGGACCTCCATCCACACCAGATTATCCCAGCTCCCTGATTGCTCCCCTCCCCCCTACCCTCCTCCGCCCACTGCCTGCCTTTTGGCTTTTCTACTATTCATTTGCATCTATTACCCAGGGACCTGGGAGGGGAACACAAAAGGCAGGCAAACAGAAATGGTTCCGCTTTGCTACCGGTTGGCACCCAGAAACATGCTTAAATAATTGGCCTTCTCGAGACACTGAAGTCAGTCCTTTTATTCCTGTCCTCTCAAATCACTGGGCAGAAGGGGGCTGGGCGCATATCTGTGTGTGCAGCCCTCACGGTGGACCTGGGAAGTCAGAGGAAATAGGAAACGGGTAAGGGCTGCGAGGAGACTCCAAGACCCAATCCCAAGGCTCCAGAAGGATCCAGACGTTATGGAGGGGTGCCATTAGCTACAAGATGTCTCCCCCAGAAACAGCCTGGCCCCAAATGAGATTAGGAAGTGCACTACTAACCAGGTTAAGATACTGCTCTGGATGTCGTCAGAGACCGCTAATAATAGCCACGGTTCTACTGTCTTCGGCACATGGTAGGCTCATTACCAGGGTTCTCTCTATTGTATTTACCGCCAAAAGAAAACCCCAGTGACAGCTCCAACTATTTATACTTTATTTATAAGTACACTGAGGCGAGAGAGGTGATGTAATTTGTGAGTCACACAGTTAACAAGTAGTAGAACCAGAATTCACACCCAGGCTGTCTGGCTCACGAATCTAACTCCATAGACCGGGACTGTTTACTTCTCCTGTGCTGTCAGCTAAAGAAGTCTCTGTGTCATAAACTGTGACCACCAGTGCCATTAAAGTGTGTGTGTGTGTGTGTGTGTGTGTGTGTGTGTCTCATAATCTTTCTGTTTTGACTTCCCAGGATTGAACGAGCCAAGGAAGTTCAGAAGGGTGGGGGTGGGGGTCGATATAACAGAGGTAGGGTAGGCATCTGCAAACAATCTGGGGAAAGAGAGGCAAGGTCATGTGTCAACAGGCCTCTGCTCAGTCTAAGAGAGAGGAACTTTAAAACATCGTCTTTAAAGCTACTTCTTCATGCCTTTTTCTAGCAGGTTTCATCACTAATGCTGGCACGGAGGTCTCTCAATACCAGAAGAGATCCGTCTGTGGAACTAGCTCAACTATTCGGACTCTCTCGGAATTTCTGTTGTGAGTCTCTAAAGCATTGCCAGCATTAGGCTATTACTGATTTTTAACCCCGCGAGTCATGCCAAGCAGACCACAAAGGGCACCGTGCCACAGCGTCTCGCTCATCCCTGGCACTTGTGGTATACAAATACAATTGGAACTGCGATTTTGGTTAATATGAATCAGTTTACCAAGACACTGGTTCCTCCTGGCTAGAGCAGAGGCACTGGGAAAACACTTGCTGAGAAATAAGCTCTGTTTCTTGTGATCATTCATGGAGGTATGCCTTTGTGATGTGGGATTTCCCTCTGTATGCTGTGATTAGCATTGGTTAATAAAGGAGCTGCTTTGGGCCTACAGCACAGCTATAGGGGTTGGACAGGGAAAACTAAACTGAATGCTGGGAAAAAGAAGGGCCGAGTCAGAGAGAAGCCATGTAGCCCTGCCAGAGTCAGACTGAACTTTACCTGGTAAGCCACTGCCACGCAGAGATACACAGATTAATGGCGATGGGGTAAATTAATATGTAAGAGCCAATAAGAAGTTAGAGCTAATGGGCCAAACAGTGATTTAAATAATGCAGTTTCTGTGTGATTATTTCGGGGCTAAGGGGCCGGGAGCTAACTAGCAGCCTCTTACTACTACAAATTGGCACCCGGCGTGCTACACCTGTGATTTAGAGAGCCAAAGGTGAAGAGCCAGCCTCTGCTCCATCCACCCTCCACCCCTGGAAGACAGATGTGGTGATGCGGTGGCACAGGGGAAGGGATAATTAGTTCAGTTGCTGGGAGGGCCATGCCAGAGGCTTGGGCTGTGGTTCTGGAGGAATCCACTAGCTCTGGGACACATCTCTCACAGTATCTACCACACCCTGCATGTATAGTGCCTGGCAAAGGGGCAGGGGACCCTGGAAAACACCTGAGAGGATTTGGGCGAGCCTCAGAGCTCATTTTCCCTCTACTTCGGAAGAAACAGCTTAGCGGCCATACCTGGTGAGGGCAGTCATGGGCGAGTCACGAAAAGAAATGAACTGTCTCCTCGAATTCATTTCTAGTTCTGAGGTCAGATGTGGTCTGCTCTGGACTCACAGAAATACTTGCCCAAAGTGTGACGCCACAGCTATCACTAGTGATAATGTCTCAGCACTCTCACCGACAATGGTTTTTTTTTCCCCCTCACCAAAGAAAGTCCACCATCGGGGCCTAGTTATGATAAAGTTGGCTACATCTTTAGGTTCTCCTAAGTGGAACCTCAGTCCATACCCTGCCCCATGTCACAACTACCAACCCACAGAGTAGGCTTACAGAAGCCTGAAGGCTGTGGTCGGCCCTCACACTCTTCTCTAGCACGCGCTGTCCTACCAACCCCCATCTGGACGCCACCTCAGCTCTCCGCACCCTAGCTTTGGCCTACATTGGAACCTTTGTTCTGTGTACTTGACCCGGCCGGAGTGTGCCATTCCCCTGTAGATACGGCCTTGATCTTGGTATTCTGGGCCTCGCTGTGGCCCACCCTGCCTCACTCTGATGGCTGCTCTAGCCTGGGACATCCTATTAATTACGCCCCGATACAATTTCTCTTAAAAGTACGATTTCTTTAGGAGGAAGTAGAGTATTATACACTGCTTGTGCAAACTTACAATAGCCTGACCACAAAGAACAAAGGCCAGGGCCAGAGTGCATCTCTGCTTTTGCTGCGCATTGTGCACACAGATGTTCTGACTACCACGTAAGTATACTGTGATTTATGTCCATGGATGCAGGAAAATGAGAAAGATGAGGAGACACATCCACTGGGTCCGCCCCCTGGGTCTTTCCGAGAGCAAGGCCCGGATGCCATTCCAAACGTGCTGCTCTTACTGACAACTTCAATTACGAGCCATGTGCCACTTGACCTGTTAGCGGAGGTGTCGCCGGGTTTAAGGAAGAAAAACTGCCCAAATTACCGTTCCCATACTCGGGGCCAATCAGTCTCTCAGAGGAGCTGACTGTAAAGATGGCGGCAGCAGGGCGTCATAAATAATGACCTCTGTTCAAGCGACACTCTCTGGAGTCTTGGTCTTAAATCCCAGCCACTCTGCGGATGATGAATGGAGGCAATAAAAGTTGGTATTGTGGCATGTTTAAGGAGGAGAGAATCATTAGGCGAACTTGACTGGGGCTCACAGATGGCCCCATCGAAGCCCACAGCTGATCAGCACACCATGGTCCGTTTTCGGAGGATAATTTCAGTATTTCTTGCTTCTTTAATAATAATAATAATTTTATCTCAAGGAGGTATATAAAGGTAAAACACTGCCTGGGTTTCCATATCCCTTCCTGGCATAAATTGAGAATAACGAAGTATGCTTCCACTCTGCAAACAGCCAGCCCCTTTCTGCTTGCTCTATTCACTCAAAGCGATTGCAGGTCTCAGGACCCAGCTATCTCAGCTACCCACAATCCCTTCAGGGGCTACACACCAGAAAGAGGCTCTCAAGACTAGAGTCCCCTGGGAAGCCACCATGTTCATCCCCGAGACCAGACACAAAGGATGAAAACTCAATACAGTAGTTGCTTTGGCAATAATAATAATATTTGACTCTTGTTCTGTGTTGGGCACCATGCTGAGCCCCTTACAGACTGGAGCTCACGAGAGCATCCCAACCTTCACATGGTCTATACTCCTGCCACCTCCAAGCTGCCTGTCAGGAAACAGAAGTGACTTTGCCAAGGCTCAAGTGATTCAGAAGGCAAAACTGGGTTGTGCACTGTGTTGGGTCACCAGGCACAGGCTGCCAACTCCAGACAGGTACAGTTAGCAGAAGATGCCTGAGGACAATGAGCAACAGAACCTGCAGGCATTACTAGAAACAGGCAGAGACATAGATCACTACCCATGTCACCATGGGGCCTGGTGGGAGAGGGAAATCTTGCCTCTGGTTTTTCCTGTTCGCAATGAAGCTCTGATGTCCAGCACAACTCAGAGGAGCAGCAGGGGTGTGGCATGTATTGGGAGTCTGAGGCCAATATGTAAGGCTAAAGGAGCAAGGGTCACAAAAACAGACAGCCTCAGCATACCCAAACTTCTGCCTCCGGGACAGAGGGAGGGGCTTCTCCGGGTGCTCTGCACTTGATTGGGACACAGATGGAAGGAGAGAGAGGGTGGGGACCATCAGTGCGGTGCCAGGTCAAAGAAATCCTTCATGGAACTGGTACAGGAGACAACCTGAAGTTGACAGACAGCTGACGGTGGGGGCGGGGCCTGTTTTGCAATCTCTTTCTGTTTCATTGGCACAACCCTCAAATGGATGATTATAGGATTAAAGGGAAGAGGGCAAATCTGCTCTCTCTAGAGAGAGGAAGGCATGTTTTCAAAGATACCAGACTCCAGAGTTGTAAACCCCTTCCAGTGATTCTTGGCTAATTGTAAAACAGAAAAACAAAAACGGAAACAAAAACTGGTTTGATTTGGAAAAATAGTAAAAGGGGACTAAGGGTCACTGCTTGATTAAATCACTTCTCACGAGTCTTCTTAACAGAAGCAAGTGGGATTTCCGTGTAACCACGTGTTCCTGTACGATTAAGTCCCATGCTCTAAGTGATGACAGACCTTGTCTTTGAATCATAGGAATGTTTTGGATGGCTCTGTAAACTAAAATGTTCACTATAATAGTTCTGTATTTATATAGAACTAGATGCAGCCACACAGGAACCAGACAGCACTGGGGAGGGTGCTTACACAATGTTCCCCCGCCCTCGCTTCTACCCATTCATTCGTGTTGTTCACTGTTACCAAGCACTGGCTGTGAGGCCAGCAGGAGCAGGTCACTGGATAAGTAAGCACCTACGATGAACTGCGTTCTGCTCACACATTCAACACATTGTAACCTTTTAAGGTCAACCACAACAAAAAAAAAAAAGCAACAGATCCCTTGCCGAGGTTTATCCATACACAATCTAAAAAAGCACTTCTATCTCATTTAAATTTGGGGTTTTTAGATTGTCATAGTTTTTTAAAGGCATATTAAGGCAGCCTCCCAAAGGCCAAGGATAAAAGACCTTCTCATAAGCAGAGTTATGATCAAGTTGGAAACAAATTCCTCAGAGGCAAGCACGGGCTGTGTGACTTGACAGCCTTTATTATCAATTTGACTGGACCAAGAATTATCCCAGACTGAGCGAGACACCACTGGGTATGTCTGTGAGGGTGTTTAGGATTAACTGAGATAGGGAGACCCACCCTGAATGTGGGTGTGACCACCACAAGGGCTGGGTTCCTAGGCTGAATAAAAAGGGAAAAGGAGGAAAGCCAGCCCGGCGCTGACATCCCCTGCTCAGATGTGCCTAGCCTAGCGCCTTTGAGCTGTCTCGTCTTCTCCTGAGGGACAGAGCCTCCGCAAGCTATGAGTCTACACAAGTCCATCCTCCCGGTAAAATCTTCAGTGCAGTATCAAGAAAGGTAACTTGATTGGACCGTTAGCAGGGCGTGGCCATGAAGCCTATGATGTCCACTCTGGGAGGGTAGAGGCGGGGACCTAAACCACGCGGCAGAGTCAGGACACAATGGATGACAGTGACTTAAAGGTCACAAATCCGTCTTTTTCTTTCCGAGAGAGGAAAAGATCAGCTGGCGGGTAGTGATGGGGACTCGCTGTCTTTTCTTACACTGAAATTTTGATTAACATTTAAGTTGTGTGCAGCCAAAAGAGTATGATTAGCAACCACAGGCAGATGCCCATCAGGAGCCGCTGGCAAAGAGCCGTGGAGGTCTGGAAATGTGTACACACATGCGCCAATCAGGACTCTAGCTGTCGTCACACAGTGTGACTGCAGTTGAAGTGGAGAGACCGCTTCTAGCCCTTTCGCCATCTGATTGTCAACTTTGCCTCTACTCAGGCATCCTTCTGTCTCTGTTTCTTCCCTACCCCCCCCCTTCGGCTAATTTTGGTTTATGAAAACAACTAGTTACTGTGTGTGTGTTGTGGAGGGGCTCCTATGTGCATATGGATGAACAGGTGCCACATCTGTGTTACTAAGTCAGAGGACACCTCATGGGGTCAGTTCTCTTCCCACCATGTGGGTTCTGGGAACGAGCTTGGCAGTGAGCGCCTGTACCCACCTCAGTGGCCCTCCCTTTCCTTTCATCTCTTCTTAGGTGTTGCTCATATATCATCTCCATCAACAAACAACATCCCTACCCCACAGACAGTTCTCAGATGAGCAGCCCAGGATTCTTGGGTATTGCTTGCTCTCGGTCAAATTCTACACCCTTCACATTCTGCTGTAGAACTCAGCGAGATTTTGACAGTCGTCTTTGTGATCACCATTCACATCCTTTCTCTTTATCCTCTGTTTCCTATGTATTAACATCACCCTGTACAAGCATCGTCCCTAACCCAGTACCAGAGTGTGTCCTTATCGTTTCTGTGCTCAGCAGACAAACACCGTATGTGCGCATACACTATGGTTCCACGTGCCTCTTCTAAGCTGACTAGTCCCATCAGCACCACTCAGGAATGGGGGAAACCAACCAGGACGCCCAAACAATCTGGCGTTGCCACCGTTTTGTAGAAATGTGTGTAAATGAGCAGAATTTTTGTTAAATCAGGAAGACAAGAACTCACCTCCATGACATTTATTGAGTCTTCATTCGATTTAGAATTCAATTCAAAAATCACTGTCTTTGGGGTTTGGAGTTTTAAAAAGTATCATTGTTATGCCTTTATTTGTGTATTAGAGAGTGGTACATGCCACAGGTCAGAGAATAGCATGGTTTCCTAGGATCAAACCCAGACTGTCAGACTTGGCAGCAAGTTCCGCTACCCTCTGAGCCGTCTCGATAGCCCCTGGGTTTGTTATCTACTTATTTATTTATTTTTAATGGGCTCACATTTCCAGCCTATCCTTTGTTCTTTACGACCCCTCGGTGTGACCCCTCGTGGTAATGTCTCCTCCATGAGTGAGAAAACACTCTCCTGCTAATCTGAGCGACTGGAGAAGCTTCCTTCCATTTCATGGAGTGATTTCATCTTAAAGTAAAATATCTTCCTGTGCCAAACGTCTTGATTTCTGGCTCTCCCCACCACTTCCCCTTGCCACAGGAAGCTGCTGTGCAGGTACCACTCGGGGCTTATTTTCATTTGGTTCTTAATAGTACACCCTGCCCTCCCGGGTGTTAGGATCTGATGTCTGCAGAGAGGTAATCAAAACTAAACCGTATTCGTTTAGATTAGCATCTGGGGTAGTACTTCCGATAAACGATCCAGACGAGACCGTAGCTATCATGTCTGTCTTGTTACAGCAGAAATGAAAAATGACATCTTTGATGGAGAAGACTCCACAGAGACCAGAGTAGAAATGTAGCTGTCCCTCCGCTCACAGAACACTCTCTTTTCCGTCAGATGGCTGACAGGTGTGTAATCACGGTCCTCAGTCACAGTTTGTGTTAAAATAACCAATTACCAAATGAATGAGAACTGAACTCCAGGGTGGCTGTCACCACCCTTGCAAAGGGACGCTGTATCATCCACAATCCAGGGAGACTCTGATATGGCTTTTCCTTGGCCTGAGATACCAGCCAGACTTTGAGGAGACTCTCCTACACTGTAGTGAACTCTAGTAATTTCAAGGCATTTTCTCCCATTTGACACTTGGTTTGGAATGAAGATGTCAACATGTACCATAAATGCCCAGTTCTGTTTCCTAGGCAATCCAACAGCATCCTCAACATTTCCTGTGGTTATAACTGCTCATTCAACCAGGTGTGGGTAAGAAGTACCTGCTAGCCCTGACGGACAGAGGAGAAGCAACGGCCACGTCTCTTCTCACCACCTTTAACTCAGTCTGAGCATTTCTCCTTTGGATCTCACAGAGCACCCACTACCACAGTTGTGTCTACCAGATTTCCACAGGACCCAGGTGTTTGATTGGAAGTGAGACCCCAGCCCTCTATCACTCCTGTATCCAAGGTCTCTGAGATGAAAGATTGGAAGCATCACCCCAGTCCCTGGCCTGGAAGTTGTGTTGTTCTGGACTCCAACTCCTAACCTTCCAAGTGCTGACCCCTCCCCAGGGAGGATCAGGACCAGAAAAAGGAACACGTGGTCTCTGGCGTTTCCGTGGGCTCCTCTCCCTGCCACGCTGCCTCAGTCCACCCAAGAGAGCTGCATTTATTAAACACGGGCGTTTTAATTTGGTCCAGTCTGGTTTAATTTGGAGTTCTTTGTGTCAGTGGAGTGACTTTTCTTAAGATTATACCAAACACCAGGCAGTATCTCCATTGGCCTCCTCTTTCCTCTGGGATGATCCTGACCTTCCATTAGATAAAACTGAGTGATTAACCGCCAAAGCCTTGTCATTCCAAGTAGCAGTTCACCAAGTAAGGAAATTTCCCACTTATCAGTATTGTGGCGGCACACAGATAGTTCAGGAGGTGTTCTAGATCGTGCATAGAGTCATCAGCAGGGACTCCTGTAGGAGTCAATACAATACAAGCACAAACATCCCTTGCCATTGGCCAAAAGGTAGGCGTTAACATGCAGAGGGGGACAGCCTGTGAGAAACTTGAAGTCAGTGAACCACGGGGAGACACTGACCCATTCCCAATGGCTCTGCCATGACAGCATTGCTCCTACACTGACATGGGTCTTCAACACATGTAGACACACCCTGTCGCCAGGCCCGTGGGTGGAGAGCCCTCCATCCTACGCTAGTGGCTGAGCTAAAGGAAGGTGAAAAAGAATACAAAGACAAATGAACATCAACCTTCCAATAAAGTCAAAGAGGTTATGGTTTTAAGCAGTCAGTATCCAAGTGAAGCTTCCTGGATGGAGCTACTTAGGCTACAAGATAGAAGGCTGTGCCAACACTCGAGTATCACCTGACTTTCCTCACTCTCTTTCTCGCTGTGAAACCACACTTAGCATGAAGGATGTTCCGCGAAGAGATTCTCCTACCAAAGACCAGACCAGTATTACTCTCCTATAAAAATGCTCGGTGCCCTGTGCCTTGTGGGGAACAAAGGACACACCAACTGACTTGCCCCTTCTGTCATGGCCCCTCTATAACTGATGAGTTTGTAACCACAGCCTTGCTAGCCTCATTAGGGTAAGCACTAATTACTTCCTCTGCTCTCTTCCTGGAAGTTCAACTTGGGATTCCACGTTTGCCTTAACAATGGCTGGCACAGCGGGCCAAAGTTGAGAAAGAAGGCCGCTAACAGGACTGTGTATGAGTGGAGAACAGAGACCCAAGTCAAGAGGAGGGAGAAAGAACGCAGGCAGCTGCTGAACATCAGCCTCTTGTCCCCAGGTGTGGTAGCCCAGGACTACATCCCATCTCTCCTCCGCTTACTTTGGGCTCCTGGCAACTTTGGCAGTGGCATCGCAAATGAAAAGCACCCTGCACAGCCCATATGGTGGAAAGAACCTGGTGAATTGAATGCTTACTTTACTCCATACGCATTGTGTTTTAGCTCCGGGCCCAGCCGTGCTGCAAACACTTGCAAAATGGGAATCCTTCTGTGCAGTAGAAAAAAATATGGACAGGAGAAGCTAGACTCTGGCTCATAAGATGCAATGCCAGCCAAAAAAGAAAAAGAAAGTAAGGAAAAGTTAAAACGCCTGCTTCATACTCTGCAACAAAGAGGCAGCCCAGCAAGGTAGGCTTGTGCAGCCAGCCTCCATTTCTGCCCCTCCTACCGTGTTTTCAAGTCCATTGAGGGTCTTCATCCCATGCGCACAGTACCCTCTGGGAACCTCTGCTGGGATCTAGCCAACGCTGCTCTGATCGAAATGTTTGGAATTTCTGTGAAAATGCTCTGATTTGCTTGGTAGGTGAGAGCAATGACATGGATATCTTCATTTTTTGTTCCCAGGTCCTTAGCCCACTGTCCTGCTAGGGGATCCATCTGCCCTCACAGCCAGGCATCGCTTTCACTTCCCAAATGCTTCCAGAGGCCAAATCTGATCCTGCTCGGGATGCAAAAGTCCCTCTGTTTGGGACACATGGAGACAAACATGGGGCGTCTAGCTGTTCTTCCTTTAACATTCTTTGCCTGCCTTCTTCACTGTGATTTTTGAAAAACATCTCTTTTAAAACACCAGTCTCTAGGTTCACGAGTGATTTTTTTTTTAAATCCCATTTCACTTAAAATCATGGATCTTCCTTTCTTTTCTCTTACTGTTAAATATGTTAGGGGAGAATGGAGGGGTCTAAAGATTTTTAATAAACTGAGACCATTTTCTAGGGGTTAGCACATGAAGGTTTCCAGCCTGCTGGGAATGGCTCTCCTGTTTCACAAATGAAGACACTAAGCCATAGCCAGGGGATCTAATGGAAAGCACAGATATGAATTCTAACACAGGATTCTTCACAGGGTACTGACAGGTTAGAGCACAAAAGGAAAAGGGCAGAGGGTACCTGGAGAAGCGCCCAGCAGTGTCCCGACAACCTGCGGGCAGCTGCTTCTCATCCAAGGACACCCAGGGCTCTTTGGTCTGCTGAAGCAGCCCCTGTGAGGGAGGAAGCAGCCGGCTCACAATGCTCAAGTCTGTGCTGCTCCCAGCCTAATTTATTCTGTGTGTAGAACTTGTGATTTCATTTCTATGTTGTTTAGAACCATATCCCCTCACAAATGTTAGGAGTGATAGAAGTTAACCCCAGACTGGTGGGAAGCTCAGAGTTGCCTGAGGCTTGCTTTGGCTTATTTGAGTCAGTTGTTCGTTTTCAATATGGTTTTAGTTTGTGGAATTGCTAGAAACATTAAAATGCATATTTACTAGATTGTGTTTTATAAGGACACCACAGGCGATTTTACCACACTCCAGTGTTCAACACAGTCCCTGTCCAGATTTATCTTTCTTTCTCGTTTTGGGTTTTGTCTGTGTGTGTGTGTGTGTGTGTGTGTGGCTGCTTTTTAAAAATGAGTTGAACATACAGACAATATAATGAAGCCAATAACTGGAAATGTCTCTTAATTCTGTTTATTAATGATAGTATATGATAAATATTACTGGTCCACTTGAAATTCTGGGTAATCAAAAAATCTGAGCCTTTCCTGGTTTAGACGAATTCATTATCTCGCAGGTTTCCTAGTTCTGTAGTACAGGAGAAAGGGAGGCCTTTTGAACCAGGAAAGACTAGGAGTTTTTGTCCATCCTTTCTGCATGCTACAGTGCCAGACAATAAATATGGGGACTTGGGATATCAATCAATGTGTCTGTCCACTCCACCCCCTTCGGAGGGACGGTGTAGCCATTGTGTTGCCCATAACCCGGCCTGAGCACTCTAGAACAACGTCAGACTTGTGATCCATGGTGGGTCCTGAGGTGTCCACACTGGGGAGAAGAGCCAGAGACTACCATAGACACTGTGAGAGGTGGTGAGGGGGACAGAAACCCCGATTCCACCGGACTCTTTTGAAGAGCCTGCTTCTCCTTCAGATGCCTCTGGGCTTTTTTTCCCTCCCCACACTGGAGTACAAGGGAAGAGGCCAAGTCCGCTGAAAGCAGAGAAGTGAAGGACTCTGAAAGCCCGAGGCTCTGAAAGCGCGCCTTCTCAAATATCCACCGCAGCCCAGCCTAGAGGGGCGGAGCCTCCACATAAGAAGGCGGGGCTTAGGAAGGCTCTGTTTAGCGTCCCCGGGGAAGGTTCCAAGGTTCAGGGCCAGACTGAGATCGCGCCTTCTCCTTGGTGGCCTGAAATCTTCACTAAATGTATAGATTAGACAATGCCACCCTTTCAATCAACAGTGGAAAAACAGCTGCTTAGTTCCCAGCCTTTCACCTTTCGGGGTGTCTGTCACTTCCAGTCTATGAGAGTGGCAGATGTCAGCTTCCTGAACAGGGAACATTTTTTAAAACTTTGTACACATAAACTGACAGAAAGTGAGCAGAGACTAGGGGAGAGCACAACACTGTGCTTGGAGAAATCTCTGCTTCAACTGCCCACTCCGGCCCTAATCCCACCGCCACTCCTACCCCTACTCATATGTGCACCCTTACACCCATCCCTATTCCCATTCTACCCCCACTCCCAACCTCACCCCTACCCCTATCCCCACTTCAACCCCTACTCCCACCTCTACCTCCATTCCCACCCCCACTCCCACCCCTACTCCAGCTCTCACCCCTACTCCTA
>NW_026068065.1:1076540-1124605 GCF_014885135.2 Alexandromys fortis | reverse complement strand
CCCACCCCCACCCCTACCCCCATTCCCCCTCTACTCCCACCTCTATCCCCACCCCACCTCCACGTCCACCCCTGCATCCCCCACCAGGTCAGGTAAAAGGAGTCCTCAGGCCTTGCTACTTCACCTCTGTGTCCTGTGTGTGTGCTCCTAGTTAGGAGCTGCTGGAGTTTTGGGTCTGGTCAGTACATCTGAGCACTTGATGACTCGGGATCACTTTGATTGTTTTTTTCAGTCTCTCTGGCTTAGCACCAATACCTAGAGTTTGGGCACATATTCTACAGTCTAATAGAACCTTGTTTAGGGGTTTCAGTTACTATGATTCATTCATCCTATTTATTTCCAGAATGATACGAATGCCCAGGAAAGCATTAAAGGAGAAAGAGGCTCACTGTCTAGAATTCTGCCTCTTTACCTTGGTCTCCACCTACCCATCCAGCTCACATCTATCAGCCCAGGAGCCCTGCAAGCACAGCATCAGCCTGAGTTACCTGCTACCCAGATGACCATAGGGCAAGTAGACCTATTTCTATTTTAGCATCTCCTCTCTGTCTCTCTGTCTCTCTGTCTCTCTCTCTCTCTCTTTCTCTCTCTCTCTCACACACACACAGAGACACACAGTCACACACTCATATACACACGCAGTCACACTCACACAATACAACTGGAGTCAGATATTTTTTAGTGCAAGATTGAATTTAGAGAAGCCAGCAGGAGACGAGCCGAGGGACTGTAGACCACCGTGCTGGTTACCTGGCCTTGGTCAGACTGACCCTGAAAGGACATGCTGTGTCCCTGCAGACAAATTCTAAAGTGATCAAGAGAGAGAGAGGACCTAGTGAGGCCAACAGAGACTCTGAGTGAAGCACAGAGATAACTGTTTCTGGTTTCCCATGGCAACCTGATTGCTTCATTAAATATCATTGTATCTTCAGAAGTCGTCTTGGGGTTCCTTTGCCCTTCAAATGACAAGGAGACTTTACTCCTTCACGACAGCATCAGTAGAAATGTCATAGATTGATCTCGTCACATAACCCAAGCCAAAGGAAAAACATTGACCATCTCCAAACTTCCACTGGCTGCTTTAAAAGCCTCCCCCTTGCCCTCTCCGTTTTGATCCGCTGCCCTTTCAGGCAGCACTGCTGTTTTCTTTAGCAAACCGAAGGCAGTTTGCTTCTGAGCTAAATGTCACTTCAGTATTTCCCCAAGTGAGATGTTTGAGCTGGTTTACAGGTTTCCTAAGCAACAGAGAAATGCTGGAAAAAAAAAATATTTGGTATCTCAGGTCTACAAGTTGTCCTAACTTTGGCTCCCCAAAGCAAAAGAAACAGATAGACTGAGAACTGCTCTCCTGCAGTAGTTTCAAACGGAAAAAAAAAATCAGAAACAGCCTGGATGCACTGAGCTCTGAAAGCTGGTCTCCTGAAGGCTCGCTACCCCCAGTTTCTGATACTGGAATATTCTGGCGACCATGAGAGAGAGCTGCTGCGTAAGTCTGGAATCAGGGCACAATAGGCAATGACTCGTGTGTGAGGAGGGGTCGTGGGCCTCCCCAGCCAAGCCCAGATTCTGGAAGAAAATTCCTGGGGGAACCGGGATTATGCCCTGAAGGCTGAGATTTGATTAACCTTCTTGTAGCATGTGTAACGACAAATGTTATTGGTCATAAAATTATCCAGCCCTTATTAAAACACAGCTGCAGCCCTGGGCTCAGTGACCTCCTGAGGGGGAGATTGCCAGAAGATAGTGGTAGACTTCATGGAATCAGGGCCCCTTCCCAGTGTCAAGATTACTGCAGAGTGTTTTGCACTTTAATGAGGGGTTCTTGAGAAAGAGCAGGCTCCTTTGTAGTAGAAGGCTTAAGAAATGGAAGGGCCAGATTATATTCAGTCTGCTACTTGGTGGGCAGCCATCCTCCAGCTCACACCGTGGACACACAGCGTCTTCAACAGAGAGGTGCACACACACACACATTTTTGTGCACAGAGTCACACTGGCACAGCCTCGCCTGTCTTGTACCTAAATGCTTCCATGTCTCTTTGTCTTATTTAAGCCTAGACACTCAGAACTGGAAGGGAACTCCAAGACTCTCTGGTTCAATTACCCCACCTCACACTATCACTCCACAGAAACAAAAATAGAAATCAGCTGCCCCGCCCCATGGGCTCCATGGTTCTGCGAGAAACTGACACGGTCAAGAGGACCGAGTATTCCCATAGCTGATGCTGATCAACTCTCTGCATGAAGTCCCGGGGACTCTCTGAGCTTACCCGAGCCTGCCCACTCCTGAGGCTCTGGTCGGTACAGGCTAAGATCCACCGTGGGGAAGGAGGATCTTTGAGACCCACTGGAAGATGCTTTGCTGTCTGTCAGAGGACTTTTATTTTAGTAATAAAATAACAATGAAATGCTTCCTCTCTTCTGTGGTTAGGTCCGCACTATTTTTCTTGCTTCCCTTTCACGTGGACCACGAAGCTGGTTGTCAGTAACTGTACCTCTCTGGGAACTGTTAGAGGAGCTTCTAGAAATTCTCGCCTAACGAAGAGCACTTCCCCGGGTCGGTGCTTTCTAACTCATGCATCCTCTAAGAAGAGCCAGAGCTAAGGGTGACCACTGGGTTGTATCTCATTCATTTTTTCCAGGGATATAAATTTCCTAACCATAAAAAAACAGTTTTATCCCATTATATAAATTTGCCAATAATAGAAAAAAAAACCTCATAGAATGTAAAGATTTGGGGGTGAAATTATGAAATAGCGAATCCCTGCAGTCTTATTGTTTCCTCTTATACATGCCAATCTATTGCTGTTTTGTCATTGTTAACTTTTTACAGTGGGGCTGGGGTAAGAGTGCCTGTCGTGCAAGTGTGAGAACTGAGTATAAACCCTTAGTACCCGGGTAAAGCTGCGCATGACCGAGATGCCTGAACCTCAGTATTGAGGGACAGAGACAGTCAGATCCCAGCAGCTCGCGGGGCCACCAGCCGTTCCCAAATAGCAAGCTTCTGATTCAGTTAGAAACACTGTCTTAAAGGAATAAGGTAGACAGACAGAGAAAAACACCCAACATCTTGCTGTAGCCTCAGCACCTGTACGTACATTTGCACACTTGCATGTTATGGGTGTGCAACACACACATATACTCACACTCACGCTCTTGCACGCGCGCACACACACACACACACTCCGAAAACTCTTTTTTAAAAGTTATTATGAATTTTAAAAAGAACCTGGAAAGTGGGGATACTCGTGAGCCTCACGTTCTCCTTATCCTGGTGCAGTTACCAAGTTTTACACCCCACTTATTCAGCTGCCCCTCTTTTCTTCCTTACTGTGGATTGGACAGCACATCACATCGTGTGCTGCGATATTCGTTTTATTTGATCACTTCGGATAGAAATTTAAGCTTTTGTCTTTTCTAAGATCTTTTGGGTTTGCCCCCCGCCCCAGGTAAGCCATTTCGATATTCAGTTTTGCCAAGGGGCTGTGGCAATGTGACACCATATTCAGTCCCCTCACCTGTGTGAAAACTGTGGCGGAAAGAAAGTCTGCCTCAAATAAAAGCACTTCGCTCTCTAGCAGGAAACATGAAATTCTGATCATGATTGAAATTCTTTTTTATTGTGCCAATCAGAAAACTCATTCGGAGAAAACAGCTGATTATGTTAGCACAGCCCTTACCCAGCACAAGGTAAGAGACATCACTGCCCAGTCTCATGGCATTGTGTGCCAAACAGCTCACTAGTGACTGAAGAGAATATATTTTTATTATTAGCCTCTAAAAAAGCTTCCTTTTAATATACCATCATTAGCTGTAACTCAGTATTTAAGAATCAGGGAGCCATTAAGAAGCAAGTGTACGATGATTTTGTAATATTGTAGATCAAAGAATACACGGTTTTAATGATCTCTTTTGAATACCACAGAACCTCAGACACGGGAAGAAAAAGAAATACATGACACACCGCTCAAGGAATCTGTTTCTCTCTGTTGTTCTTACTTCTTTGCAAACTACCAAGCTGTAATAATTATTCAGTCCTAGCAGCCCCAGTAAATGAAACAGCCCTTAGACAGCTGTCAAGGCTCAGTCTTCCGGAAGCTTTGATTTTAATGAAACTCATTAAGGAAAGAAATTAACAGAAAATATCATAATTTGTCTTGTTTCAGAAAACTAAACAGAAACAAAGGGCTTCTTAACCTGACAGTGAATCTGGCCAGCCGCGCTCCTTTATTAGATCCAGAGCCCCCACCAAGGAGGCTTTACAGAAATACAGAGCCAGTAAAGAGGAGGTGCCTCCCCTCGCCCAGGGAAGCGCCCCAGCCCATCCCACAGGGACTTGGTCTCAGCCTCCTGGAAAGGGCTCACTGGGTCAGGAGAGGGGTTTTCAGAACCATGTGACATGCCTAGAATATTCAAAGAGATGAAGGCTGTGGAAAATAGCTCCAATTAAGGGGCTTTGACTGGAGAAATAATTCACCCACCTGAAGGAGAGCCTCATCTCTCTGAACTGTTCTCTAGACAAGGAGAAAATATTTAGCTTAGATTTTTCTTTTGTGGGGAGAGGATCTCAAGCTGGCCTTGAAGTCACTACATTTCACAGACCTGGCCTCAAACCTGCAATCTGCTTCCATAGTTACTACAATTATAGAAGTGTGTGACCATGTATGTCTCCTTTTTGTAATGAGTGTGGTAATACTTTGTGATCTAACAAATAAAGCTTGCCTGATTATCAGAGAAGCAGAGCAGCCACCCACCAGTTCTTACCGCTACGGAATCCTCAGACCAAATGGAGCATCCTGTCTCAGACCGAATGCTCTGAGCTCCTGCCTCCTTCTGCCTCATAGCCCTCTCTCCACCCAGTCATATCCATCCTGTCTCCACCTCCCTCGTGCTGGGACTAAAGGCATGGGATCTCAAGTGCCGGGATCAAAGGTGTGAACTCTGTTTCTCTTTTAGACTGATTCGATCTCACATTGCCCAGGGCAGCCTTGAACTCACGGAGAGCAGTCTGCTGGGATTTGTACTAAAGGGTTTGTTACTACTGCCTGGCCTCTTGGACTAACTAGTGTGGCTAACTCTGCACGCTGATCTTCAGGCAAGCTTTATTTGTTACAGTACAATCAAAACATGACCACAAATGAGCCCATCCAAAGTGTTTGCCCTTTGTTTCCCTTTCTGCAGTGCCTTCCAGCACATGGTTACCTGGAACGTTTCAAGACCGGAAGACACTCTCCTCCAAACTTCCTTTTACCAGGGTTGTTATTCTGAAAACATCGCCTAGAATCCTAACCCTCACAGCTTCTGCACATGGATACGTTCAGATTACCACAAGTACACCGGCGTCCCGCCGTGTTAGGTCAGCACAGAGATAGGCCTTTCCAGAAGAAAACTCCAGAAGTGTTCACAAAGCTACAACAGATCCTGCGACAGCTCCCCAGCTAGCCGTACACGCTTGGGAATCTCTCAGAAATCAGCCATGATGCTGGTGGAGCTCAACGGTGGGGCATTTGCCAACTGTGGTCAAGCCATGGATGTAATCTTCCTCCAGCACGGAGGAAGAAGGGAAAAAAGGGAGAGAGGAAGGAGGAGAGACAGGGAAGAGGGAGGGAGGCAGGGAGGGAAGAAATGATCCAGATGCTAAGTACTCATAGGAGAATTGCAAGCTAGTAAGACCCTGTCTCAAAATAAAACATTTTTTAGAAAGGGTTGGGGTTAGTGATGGAGAACTTACAAAAGCATGTAGAAGGAAAGGGGGCAGGAAGAGAGGAAAGAAAAGAAAAAGAGATCTGGAGACGGGCAGATGCTTGGACTTCTAGAAAGACCTTGGGTGTGCTAGTTGGATACAAAACTGAGCTGGGGTGAGCAGTGGCCCAGGGCGCTGTTACCCTGCTGGTTAGGTTCAGCCCTCAGCATAGATTGGGGTAGTCAGAAGCACAGCCCAGCGAAAAGGAGACCTGGGTCCTCTCCTAACCTTGTCATTTATGAGCCATCTCCCTTAGGTAAGTTATAAGACTTCTCTGGATCCCGACTGCTTCCAGTAAGAAATGGGGACACCTGTATCATTTTTGTCAGGATAAAATGGGGATTCAATACCATCAAATGTGTACAGTGTCTAACACAGTGACAGGTCTAAAAATGAAGGTGACTGGAGTACCCACCCACAAAGGAGTTGGGAGGGCACTGGTGTGTTTACTATTGGGGTCCAGGAAGGCCCTGGGTAGGTGTGGAGAGCCTCAAACTGCAAAGAGACCACAGACAGAGGGACCCCTTGTGGGATGGGCAGAGGTGGGAACCTAGAGGGGAGGAGGTGACTCTCCAGGGCCCCTCTTGGGCCTTGACACTCTGACCGAGTGTCGTCCTGTAGAAGAGTACCCAGGAAATTCCCCAATCTCTTCTGGATCAATCCCATCTGAACCTCGGGTCTCTACACTGGAGACAAGGAGATGGCTGTGGGAGGCCACATGGAATGGGCATAGTCAGCTAAGGCTCCGGAAACCCCGACTTCTAAACACAGCTTGGCAAGGTGAACGTAAAGAATAAACAGACTATAGATAAAACAAACAACAAAACCTTAAATGGTACTTAGATGGTGTGTAGCATTACTTCACTAGCTGAAAAGATGTTTTTGAACTATTTCGCACTTTTTCTGGACTACACCTGACATACACTGAGGGCATCAGACAGCCCCTTCCCCTATCGCTGCTCCTCCCAAAAGGATCATAAATCAATTCTCTGCAATGCATCAAGTACAGTCCTTTCAAAGAGAGGAAGGAGCTGACTTGTACAGCACAGAGTGCTGAGTGACTGTGGAGCCCAAGAGTCAGGGCTCGCTGCGGGTGGGAGAGAACGAACTCCATGTGGGTGGGATGAAGAGCAACTAACCAGTCCAGTGTGTCACCCAAATGTCACCCGAATCCACTCACTCACACTCCCTGAAACAAGAGATCCCTTCTGACAGTGTCGCTCAATGGCTGAGATGAAGCTAATCATCCCCTGCCCACCAGCCTGGGAGACCAAAGACTTAGTCTGTAAAGGTTCTGTGTGCTCAGTGACTCCACGATGAAGTCACGTGGACGTGCGAGGAACCAAGGACGCAGAGACTATGTCTGGTTACCTCCATGGAGGGGGACACACACATTTTAGTTGTCAGTCTTCCTGGGCTATCACTTTTCTATCTTTCATGCACGTTTCTATTGATTTCCTAAAGGAAATTAAATCTTTTTTTTTTTTTTTTGAGCCTGGTCCATTGATGTCCTTTGTACTAAAGGGTTTGTTTTGTATAATGAGAAGAAGAAAAACGTGATGATCAGCTCGTGCAGGCTTTGCTTCTGGGGCCTCCACATCCTCTGTGTGGATCCCCAGTTTAAAACCGGTCCGGAAGGCAGTTCCTAAAGTGTTCACAGGTAGCTTCCTTTTCCTTTCTTTAAGCCTTTCACTAATCTAATTTGGTAAACAAATTAACATTCCTTTCAGTGCCTCTTATTTCAAAACACCAGACCGAGTTCATTCAGCTCCCCGTTTAATTTGAACCTAGTTTAATCATTCATTCAATGAATATTTATCCCTAAACGAATTCAATTCATTCGTTCAATGAATATTTATCAAACATCTTCTACATGCTAGCTGCGGCGTTCAACACTGGGGATAAAGCAGTGAGCCAAACAGA
The DNA here is from genome assembly GCF_014885135.2 of Alexandromys fortis. Classification (NCBI taxonomy): domain Eukaryota; kingdom Metazoa; phylum Chordata; class Mammalia; order Rodentia; family Cricetidae; genus Alexandromys; species Alexandromys fortis. The sequence continues at coordinate 1,116,942 of NW_026068065.1, read as the reverse complement.
CAAAACGGCTGCGTTCGTGGGGTTTTTATGATAATAGGCAACACAGACAATGGAAAATAAATACACATAAAAACACATGATAGCCAGTAAAATCGTGTGCTACGGAAACAAAAGCGGTTGTGTGTCCAGGGCGATGGAGGCTGCGAATCTAAGAGCTATTTATTGAATACAATCAGATGTTGCTCAATTTTCCTTTCTTTTCTCCCTTCGCCCCAGTTGCTCATTTTTACTATCGCGAGGGGGACTTTTGATTTTTTTTTTCTTATCTCCCTAGAGTGCTGTGAATTAGCTAAGACTAACACACTAGCCATGGCCTTCTGCAGTTCTACTTATTAATTCCATTTCATTTATTAATTTATTGTGCCAGCCTCGCTCTCAGAAGGATTTATGGGAAGGCTATGAGGCAGCCGCAGAGGCCGCCCACCCCTTGGCTTCTAAAGAACTCCAGCTTTATGAAAATACAGGCACAGACCCATTTCCAAAGTAATTCCTTTCCACTCATCTCAAGTTGATTTCTTTGACAATCCGAGTGTGTCAGTAAGTGCCCGGCACCAAGATTTTGCCAGGAAGATCAAACAAAAGGGATGAATAATCAATATTGGCAGCGGCTGTTTCCTACCACCACAGACTTCGCACAAGTCAACCTGGTCATTGTCTTTCCCAGCGCTCCAGCCTTGGAAGTCAGAACTGATCCTCTAAGTCAACGTCCTGAGTCTAAAATGCTTAAGGTTTACATTCCTGTCTCTATGCAATGTGTCGATAGAAATGGGACAGTCGAGGCAGAAAGAGTGGAGACACAAGTCATAAGTCATGCAGAGCAACCCTTTGCTGTCCCTCCTTGGTGAAATGGGATGAGGCGGGACAACAGAAGACGCTAAAGGGTAGTTTGAAGTTTACGACAGGTCACGTGACCAATGCTCTCATCATAGACAGCCCGCCCTCGGAGGGTTTCTCCATTGCTAGAGTTCAGAATGCTGGCAGCCATGGGCAATGCCTTAACTTGATGTGAAAGTCAATTCATGACTAAGCAGTGTCTCCTACACAAAATGTGACCAAATACAGTGAAATCTATTTCAAAACCACTTCAGCACCACTGTGTGGCTCTCAGCATCCACACACTAAAGTACTTTGAAACAATTTCCTCAATGTTTGGCTTATTCTGACCAAGCCTTGTATGCAGCTAAAAGGAGTATATATTAATTTGTGCTTCATTTTGCCGCTCTCAAAAGAGTAATATTAACCATTTTCAAATGGTTGTGTTCCATAATTTTAATAGTCAGAGAAAAAGCAATACCCCTATATAATAGAAATAAAATTTTGCTTACATAAAATGTACAGTTTACAGAATCACTAATATTTGATGTTTTCTATATATATATTTGTGTTATTGAAATCACTTTGTTTTGAAATCACTTCTCCCAGAGGTCTTCATTAATTATATTTTTGCACATAAAATTCTCAGTGTTCATTCTTCTGTTGACATAAAAAAACTCTAAAGCAGGAAAAATATTTATTTTCAATAACCTAGTTTTAGCTCTGCTTTTCATTGATATCTATTTCATTCACAAAAAGACACTTGTGCTAGCCACATGTACACAGAATATGTACAGAATAAAAGCGATGGTCACGATTAGAGAGGACAGATTAAGATGAAGTATAGAGTTATCCTAAATGTCTTATAAATGATAAAACGTGATTCAAACGCACATTCTTATGATTAATGCTACTGATGGCAGGATATCAATTTCCTTTGAAGTTTATCATCTAATATGTTGGACCACAGCTCTTCGAATGTCCACATGGCTCTCTTTTACCAGTCCCCTGATATTCAGAATTGCCACATGGACACATCTGTCTTGAGGTCTGACCAGGCTCTCTCACCCAGGGAGAAAGAAAGTTCAGAGTAGCCCAGTGTTTACAGCTTCTGAAAGAGCTGTGCAAGCTGACTGCTTACATGCCAGCCACCTCTTCTTCCTCTATGGTTCTCCTATCTCAGAGGCAAGGCTGACAGACAAGGCTGTACCACCTTTTGATAGGCACAAATTAAAACAATAGTTATATAATTAATTCATTCCAGTTTACCAGGCCAGATCTCTAGCTAGCTAGCTAGCTATTTGGAAGCCAAACCATTAACTCTTTCAATACCTTCAAGTTGCATCTGGGCACTTGGCTCTTGGATGTGATTGAGGAGAGGTCTCTAGCAAGTATCTGAGTTGTTAGAAGGTGTCGCTGCTGTGCATGGAGTGAGATCCCAGGTAAGCATGGGGGGGTGGGCAGAAGGATGACCCTTTGATACCAGATAACCTTTGCTACATAGAGAGTTGAGGGGCCATGGCTAGGTCATTCAACACATCAAGGACAAAGGTCTGATTTACTAGGTTCGCTCCAGGGTATGTGTTTCTGCCTTTAACAAACAATAATTCACAGAGTGGGATCATTACATACCATGCTTGACTTAAGACAATCTCCTAGCCAGGCTGCCGGTACCTAATGTAAATCCCTATTACTTTAACAAGGAGAGCAATGGTCTGGTTTTTGCGACTTGCCACAGGATGCTCAGGTCAAGTGTAAATGTGTGTTACAGAGCACCCCCTGGCATGTACTGTGAATATCCTCGTTAAGAGCCTCCAAAAGTCTTCAACTGTGCAGTTGAAAACAATAAATAAAAAATAAAATGCTTGCAAGTCCTCTTCCCCCTAGCACAACAAATCCTAGTGTAATAAACCTGGCATTTTGTGAATTTGATACTGTCTGGTTTGTAGAGAAGAAATATCCTGCAAAACAACCTAGCAGAGTTCTTTAGGCAAGAAAAGCAAACCAGGAGAACCCCTGTCCGTGGTGAGAGGGCAGGAGATTTTAGGATTTGGCAGCACAACAATATTGCTAACCAATTGCAGCTTGGTGTGGGTCATGCGCTATCTGTAGCAGAAAGAGGCAAGATGGCAGATGCCCTGGGTTATTTTAATTAATTTAATCATGTGACTAATTGGTCTCTGCTGGGTTTCTGTGGTAACTGCTTCCTAAGTGCTGATGGGCAATTGTGTTAAATGTAGCTTGGAATCCGCACGTAGGGCGCGCAGAGCCTCAGAGAGCTCCCGAGGAGAAGCTGTGCAGCTGCTCTAGGAAGGTGCCCTGCTGGGCCTCTGATTGTCTGAGCTCGGGAGTACGTACAGCTGCATCGTCCTCTGCCTTTCTGGAAGAGCCCTGCTGGCCCTACCTATGGGGGCAAGAACTCACCACGGACACACGAAAATGATCTGTGGTCAAAGAACACCCAGATTCTGTAAGGATTCGGGAATCTGATACAGAAAAAAAAAATCTCTTCTAGAAGGCTACTGGCTCGGAAAGGAGAGAAGGGGAAGGCAGGGCTCTGTTCTGTGAATAGCCTGCAGCCCAGCAGCTATCATGCGTTATTCATAGCTGCCCAAGTGATACTAATAAGCCCTCCTTTGAAACGCCTTGCGGGTTTATCTTATTTTTCCCGTTCTCTTACAATGCCATCTCCTTCTTGTCCCCGAGAAGGTGCGTGGGAGAACGGGTAGGCGGATGGCCAGTTTTAGAGCACAATCCACTCCAGACAGATGGACGGAAAATGACTTCCAAATTCTCTCATGAAGTGGGATATGTTTGTGTTTGCGCAATGCATTCTAGCACCTGTGCAGAGGAAAAAAAAAATGTAATCACAGATTTCCCTCAGAAGGAGATGTAAAGAGGAAAAAAAAAAAAAAAATCAAACCACGCCGCGAACAGTGACACAAAGATGTCGCCATTCTTGAACAAGCTTTTCCATCTGCAGCCCAGTCAGGCTCGCAGAGAAGAGCCTCTCCCCTGCCCACCCCAGCCCATCCTGAAGAACATTCCCTACACTCAGGAGAAACCGCTTCCTGGGATGGTTCCCGTGTCTGCTGGGACGGCAGCCGGTGGTGCTCTTTCCAGAGAAAGGAAGAGGAGCCGCAGGACAGGGAGCCTTTTTCCCTGGCAGATGCCACAGAGCCCCCCACAGTAGCCATTCTGTACCCTGTGCGTTCCAGACTCCCACAGAGGCAGCCCTGGCGGGCCCCACCCCCACCTCCCCTCACCAGCTCTCCCAGACATGGAGACATGTCCTGGTAAATTAAGTCAAATTGACTCCAACTACAGATTTCACTTTAGAGAGGAACACTTAACGGGCAGACAGTTTAAATTCCTTTCAGAGGTGGCAGAGTCCTGTTCAATGGTACAATACATTGGACAGGACACAGGGTAGCAAGATTTACTCAGCCCAACCTCTCACTCCAGGCCTGGGAGCTTCCTGCTTCCATTATATCCCAGTATTACAAACGGAGCAATGTCTGCAAACCATCAGCAGCTCTGTCACTTTAAGATCACCCATCTCAAAAGGCGTGGGCCAGTTCTGAGTAGTGTGAAAACTGCCGGGAAAGAGTGGCACTTGATTCTGCCCTGCGCCAGGAGGGCACATCACCCTCAGCGTGGAGGCTGTTCCTCCCAATCTCGCAAGGCTTATAATTGGCTGACCGCTCTAAACTCTGCCTAGTGAGGCCAAGCACCACCCTCACCTGGCCATGCTGTCCTCTTGTGCTGATAGATGCACAGTGTGCCTCTACCTGTTCTAAACCTTAATTCCAGGCCTTGGGCCACACAGGTCAGAAAATCTCCCATTATCTGTGGTTTAAACCAGGAGACTTGGCTTCTATAAAAGCAGATTGGGACCTGAGTTCTCCTACACCGGGTAACTAAAGATTCTACGGCCTGGATTCAGAGGTCTAAGAATGGGCATTAGAACCTTGATTCCTGTAAATCAATCAGCTTCTCTGGGCATACCTACCCCTCCAGGGTGGGTCCAAAGGAGAACTTTCTGCAGATTATCAAAGACCCTGATTCAAATAAAGGGTGAGAACGTTCTCTTCGGACCGCTGTCCATTTGGGCTTATGGGCCACTCCGCTCTACCTCACCTGCAATGAGGCTTTGAAAGTCAAGTTATTTTAGTGGGGAAGCCTTTGCTACCATTAATTCTCCAACCACTTTTGAGGGAGGGTTGAAACAAGGTCTTGCTCTATAGTCCAGGCTAGCCTCAAATTCACAATCTTTCCTCTTGATTTACCTGAGTGCTATGGTTATAGATACGCACTCCCACACCCAGCTCTTCGTCTGCCTGCTGTAAAATAGAGTCCATCACTCCTCCATAGCCAAGGTGTTCTCCCCGCATCCCCAGTGTTGATCAGCCCTTGAGCCTCAGGCCTCAGCTAACAGCACAGCTCGATGACACAGACCTAGGTACCATCTTTTTTGTGCAATGAGGAAGACCAGGCCAATATGGTGACGATGTCTCTCTCAACTTAGCTCACTGACCCCGGAGCCCAAAGCTTGGAGTCACCATGAGAAGCTGTTTAGGAGGCTGCCCCCCTCACTATCCGTTCTTCTTCCAAGCTTTCTTAAGCCTGCTGTTTCCCCACCAGACACTCCTGCCCCCTCTTACTCATTCTCACCTGAAAAAGAACTTGACACAACTCATTCTAAATCCGCGCCTTCCCTTTCACGATCAGATCGATACGCCCACTACTCCCAATTCTCCAACAAGACAAATGCACACTTCAAAAAAAAAGCAATCAATGGAGCAGTCATTGGCCATTTAAAGGATAAATACGATTCCATTAAGACAGCCTCCAGTTTAGACCAATTCGTAACACCTCCGTCTAACCTGGAGAGGTTGCCATTGAAGTTGAGTAGGATCCAAGAGTGAGAATTTGAAGATATTCCTAACCTTCTGGAATTGTGATATTTCATATAAATAAGTCTCCTAGTATTTTCAATAGGTTCTCAACTCACTAGTCACAGTCAACAGTTTTTGATGGGATGGAACAAAGCAGAAAATATCACAGCACATCCCATAAAAATTAAGTACAGTCTTACTGAACTTGTTTTTTTTTTTTTTTAATTTTAATAGCTGTATCCTGGGCTTTGTGTGTATATTCTAAAGCCCAAATATTTCTCATCTTTTAGCACTTCTGAAACAATGATGCATCTTAGAATTCTTGTTAGCCATGACACATTTTCTAATTCTTGTTTTAGCCAGATTGCAGCTGTGACAGCATTGTAAGAAAAGCTTCTGTTGACACGGCCTGGTAAATCAAGGACACACCAGCATGTTGGTGGCTAAATCTATTAAATGAGCTGTGGACGCGTGCACGCTCCACAGAAGCAAGCACAAGGCAAAGTGATTTCTTACAACCCGCTCATGGTCCAAACACTTTTGAAAATCAGCATATCACAACACTGTCGAAAGCTCCCGTGTCCAGCTCCTAACCCCTCAAGAAGATGGTTCTATCGCCCTGTAGGCAAGAGTGACTACAGCCTGTCCATCCTGTTCCTCCCCTCCCCCCCACGGCCCCCTATCAGAGCTGATGGTGTCTCTCTGCCCCTCACTGGGTGACACCTTCAAGTCACCTACTTCTCTGGACCACAGCATTCAGCCCTGCAACCACAAGAAGCTGGGCAGGATCCTACCATGACTTCCCATTTGTACAGCTCCGGACTAGTGAGGTAAGAGACTGTCAAAGAATGTGTTAGCCTCTCCATTGGGACAGCCATGGGCCCTGTCCACTAATGTCATTCTTCTCCTTTTCCTTTAGTCCCTTAAGGTGACTTTCTCACGAAGCCACCAATATCATTTTAAGTCATGTTGTATTGTTTCAAGTATTCCTATACAGCCTGCTATGTCTTGAGAGTTTAAAACGCATTGCAGGAATATAAGGGTTATATATTCACTGTACAATGTGGGGCATGCATGGCCCTCATTCCTGACTCAAATCTTTTTTTTTTTTTTGACTTGCCATCCTTAGCTTTGTTCTTCTCACCCCATTGGGCCTTCCCATTGGCATTGTGCATCTGTGCATCCCTGCAGAGGGACTTGGCTCTGAACTGGGAAAGTCAACGATGGTCCCTGGTTCCAAACCCACATCTCTTCTGGCATGTCTCACATCCTAGCACTTGTTTGCTTATGCTTGTCTTCTAGTTAACTGTGGGGTCCTTGGAGATGGGGATCTCTCTTATATATCTTTGTATCCTTAGCCGCGGAACAACGCCTGGCATGCTGTGGATCATCAAGATTGCTTGATGAATAAATGAGTCAGTACATAAATGCGGGTAGGGCATGAGATCAGCGTCTACATGAGCACAGAGGCTCACACGCTCAGATGTTCTTTAGACAGAAACCATCATACAGATTTCTGGGCTTCACATGCCCAGCGCTGGGATGTGTCCCAGACTCTGAGGCCCTCACTAAGTGGCTGATTTGGGCATTAATAAGATGTTAATGTGTCTACGAAGATGCATCCTGGCACTCTCCAGCCTTCCCTCCCCATCCATCTTAATACACCTGTCCAAGCCAAGAGAGCAGATCAAGCTGCCCGACCCTGACATCAGCTTCCTCCTTCCTCTCCGAGTGCACTGCGTGGGGTAAAGCCCATATCTCTATGAATCCTCTCTCTACACAGCTGGTTTCCAGCAACACAGCCATGATAATCACGCTCCAGGCCCCTCAGAGATGTCCCCAGAGAGGTCAGGTTATAGGGACTATCTGTAATAATCACTTTGACAGAGGCTTCATTCAATACGTTGCCTCATCTCCCTATGTTCATAAGGAGAAAGAAATTGAGGCCTGCATCACTTTTATTAGCCCCTGGTCAAACGTTCAGTCACATATGTAGCCAGGGGAATGTCAAACATCTTGCCTCAAACTGAATTACACGGATATAAAGAATTAAATTTCACTGGTATTTACTGTGCGCTAGATCGCCGTGTGGGAAGTGTGAAGAAAGGGAGTGAAGACGCTCGAACAGGAGGGACCTCTGCTAATGGAGGATGGAATTAGAAACTTAGGCTCCATCCCCATTCTTCCCAGGAACTTTCATTGTAGTCTCTCATCACAATTAATGTAGACACCCTAAACGAAACACTTAAGGCGGCTAAGCATTTTGTCCAACTCTTTCTAAATTCCCAATTAATTCTAGTTGTCTGAATTTAGACTTCAATAAGTCCAAATGATTTCTATGAGCTCCACCTGGCATGTGCCGCCTCCTAATTATCTCTCTGGGTTTTAATTCATTCTTGTGTGTACGCACATATGCGTGGATGTATGAGCACATGTGTGCCCATCCCTGTGTAGGCCAGAGACTGACACCGGGAGTTCCTGTCAGTCACCGTCCCATCCTCTTTATGGAGACAGGGTTTCTCAGTGAACCTGGAGCTCACTGAGTCCGCTAGGTTGACTGGCCAGTGAACCCCAAGGAACCTCCTGCTCTGGCTCCTCAGAACTGGGCCTTTTGGATGAGCGCCTCCGTGTCTAGCTTTTGCAAGGGTTTTATGATCAAACTCGGCCCCCATTGTATGGCTAATGACTGAACAGTCTTCCCAGCCCCTTTAGTTATTTTTTAAGTCAAGTTTGCACTGAAACTTGGGAGGCTAATTTTTTTTTATTATTATTAAATAATACAGGATTTTTAAAAAAAAACCTGAATTACGCCACCAGTGCAAGGGTCCTTCTGGTGCCAACAAGCCAGAAGATTGGGTGCCCTTTTTAACTGTACTCACTTGAAGTAAGGCTTGCCGTTGCGTTGGGTTTACGTAAGTGGCATCTACTGCCTTCACGTTTGATTCATAGTCCTCACTCTCAACGCTCTCTTGCAAAGGCACTGAGTAAACCATAGGCAAATGCTGTCAAAATAAGCCATGGACATGGAAGTGATACTGCCTCTTCCTGAGGCCCGCGTGGCCCTTCACTGTACAGAACGACATTGCTATAGTTTAGACCACCGTGTCCCCAAAGACCCACGTGCTAAAGGCTTAAACCCAGAGTGGAACTACTGGGAAGTGGTATAGGCTATAGGATGTTAGAAGTGTTTGGGTCACTGGTGGCCATGCCCCTGCAGGGTGCTGCGGGACCCTCGTCCTATCCTTTCTCTTTTGCTGCCCAGACAGGAGACCAGCAGTTTTGCTCCACTGTGCCCTCCCTCTAAGTTGCTCCTCATCACCAGTCCTGAAATAAACAGGGCCACCCAAACCAAGCCAAACCAAGCCTCATTGTAAACTGGTTGTCTCGGATATTTGTGGTCTTGATGGAAAGCTAGCTAACACAAAGAGGGGCATGTCCCAACCCAGCTCACCAGCTTGAACCCCGAAGCATGACACCAAAACACACTCCAGTGCAAGAACAGAAGCAGCTCGCCAGAGCTATCCATGGTCATTAGCAACCTGCTTGCGTTTCCAGGGCTGCCTCCGCGGATTAATATATGCACTGCGCCCTGAGAACCATCTGCCTCAGAATTTGACCCAGACTTCCGCGGAGGTGCCAACGGCAAAGGTTACCCCTGAGTGTCACGAGGCAGGGTACACTAGAGTAGAGTAGCCTTTTCATCAATGCCTTTGTCCTCAGCCCCGCAAGTGTGCAGTCTTTTGTCTCCTGTGTGTGTATAACCTGGAATTTAATGAAGATGTATTTAATCCTCTCTGTCAACTCTTTCAAAGTTCAGCATTTGCCCCTCACAAAATGAGGTTAGGAAGAATGGCCGACATGTTTCCTGGGAAAGTGGGTCAGAGCTCAGTTATTGCCATGCACTTTGGCATACTTTTATCCATTTTCGAGAAGCGAGCCTTAATAGAGTCAAGCATATAAAAGACTCCTTTCTTTTTAAGAAGATACCACAGTGAGCCCCTAGTGTCCCGGACCAAGTGTCCCTCTCAGGACACTGAGCAAATGCAACAGCGAAAACTTTTATTGGCTTTGAGGGGCGACCAAGGGAGGCATGCATAACCTGCAGTTTTCAAACCAGAGCAACATCCAGGAAGTTAGCAAAGTCCTCTCCTTGATTCCTAGTTCCAAATAAGCAGCCCTCGTATTAAGTAGCACAGCTCCCGATTCACACCCTTGGGATCGAAGCTGCCAATCCACCTGTACCCCCGAGGAATATCACCCAGGTTCTTAATCCAAGACAAGCCTCTCTTCCTCATCTCCTGGTCTTTATTTCCCTCGAGGGGCCCTGTCAAGGGAGTCAGCAAACTCCATGTGAATCAGGTGAATCACTGAAAGGCCAGACAATTTTGCTTTTGGTCAGGTTATATTTTGCCAGATTTATGTTGAAGACTAATTCAAGACATAAGTACCGTCCGTTAGTCTGTTTACGTATTTCCTCCAGTAGGCTCCTTGAAAGGTGACCCTGAAGCCTCCGTACTGTCCCACTGAGCCCCGCCATCTAACTTTTCTCAAAATGTGAAGGAGTCCCAGTCATGACTCTCCAAATTCATCACACAGTTTCTCTGTGTGTGGTGAGCAGGCTCATACATACGTAAGGGATATAGCGCTGAGAACCGTGTCCCTCAGCACAATCGTGGGTGCTCGCTGGGTCCTGCCAACAACTCTTCCGTCCATCAGAGGTTTGGTCCCTCTGCCTTCTGGCACCTCAGTCAGTTTTTTGAATTCACTGATGATATCAGGAGATTCAAATTACCATGTAGGTTGTACCCACCCTTTATGAAATCTGCTCTACATCAAAACTGACGCAGGATGGGAGCCACACCCGGCTTTGTACCATGTCCCTTCCGCTGCTCATTACTATACAGCCCAGCTCCAGATAGCCAGTGCCCACGATGGCGCTGAGAGTCCCCGTATCCGCTTGCTTTTTGAAATGTCATCCATTTGCCCTCTCCATTTCCCATTGGTCTTTAACACATCTTCCGAGTTCCTGAGACAGATTTTTCACTCTTCTGAAGGCTGCCTTTTTAGCACTAATAAAACTTTCATACTTGTCTGCTTAATCGCGCCAGCTTTACTGTCCCCTTTTTACTTTTTTTGTTTTTGGCTCAGAGGTATACGAACCATCTGTGCCTCTAAAACAGTTTGCTTAAATAGCCTCCAGGCAGATTTTATGGTTTTTAAGTTTTTTCCTTTAACCTTCAGCCTGCTGTTAGCCATTTTCCTCACAGTTTTAAAAGCAGCCTCTTTTGGAAATGACTGTCACTCTGCGGGACTTGCAGGCGCTCCTGGAACTGGAGACAGGGCTGCCATCTCCAGCTGAACTGCAGGCCCCCTCGCAGCTCCCAGCCACCTGAGGCAGCTGCAGGTGTGGGCAGCCTCGGTGAGGGCCAGCTCCTCCATCTGGTGTCCCGAACGGCAAAGTCGACATCTCTCATTAGGAATATTCATGTGCACATCACCCAGTCAGGAACCGGGAAGGCAACATCTGAACTGCTTACCTGCCCGTTTGTCGCTACAGAACTACCATCGTGATCCCAGGTACTAAAATTAGATGGCAGGCGCGAACAAAGCACACAAAGAGAGGAGGGAGAATCCGTGTCTTCCCGCCAGACTACCGTGCCACAAAAATCACCCTCCGTCACTATGGCAGGACACATGCTATGCTCTTTGATGACTGTTGTCCACTCTGGGGAGCTGAGTGTCAATCAGCATCGCTCTGTCTTAGGACTCATTACCAAACTTCCTGTCTGCCCTTGCCTTAATGGTCACATGGCTATGGAATCCTCTCTCTGGATATGCCATAACTCTACCTCTTCTCCCAGCCCAGTCTGCTGGCAGGGGTGACTGAACACATGCCCTCTTTGTGGTTCTTTCCATCAGAACCCACACGTGTCAAGCAGCAAACATCATGCTCCAAATGCCGCCTTTCCTCACCCGTACCAGTGTGCTTTGCACCAATCCTTGGTTTTCATTGTTGCTTTCTGACATAGTTGATCTTTCAAACCGTTTCTCTTGCAGTTGTCCTTGCTCTTACTATCTCTTTGGGCATTATGAGTTGTCTATGTCCTCTATGAAATGAATTAGCGTATTGACATTTGGCTAATACTACAAAGCATGAAGCTAAATGAAAGGTCTGGGGAGGCAAGGTCAGCAGGTGAGCAGTAACCTCCAAGAGTTGATAGAATGAATAAAATACAATAAAATCACAAACAAATGGATGCAGGAGTTAAAGTTTGAAGAACATTTTATTTGCTAGATTTTTTTCTGTGACTCTGTATGCATACATGTATATGCAATGTGCACATGAGTGCATGTTCATATGTGCATGGATGTGCACATGTGGGCATACATATTTGCACACAGAAGTCAGAGGAGAATATTATATGTCTTTCTTCAGTGCTGCCCTCATTTTTGTTGTTAAGACAGCATCTCTCGCTGGCCTAGGCAAGGCTGGCTGAAGGAATGCATGCAGAGGTGGAAATCTGCCATTTGCTCAGCACGGTAGCTTCTTCCTTCCACTCTCTCTTCCCTCTTCAGATTCCACATCCAGCACCACTTCTGCACGGAACTTCCAGATTTCCTGACCGGCCACATCCCCACTAGCAGCTCTCACGGCACGGTGCCCACGCTATCCTAGACCTTTTCACAGTGAACTTTGCATCTGTGTTGTCATTTAACCAAATGCCTACAATCCTCGGGAGGGCCGGAACCAAGTTTTCGTTGGCCATGGGAAGCACAAGAACCATCGCAGTGGCTAACTCACGGTGGCGGCTTGGCAAATGTTTGTTGAAAGACTTGGAGATGGATGTTGTAAAGGTAGCAGCTTTCAAAGCCTTTCCTTTTGAGCCACCTGAACACGGTGCCTCCAGGGTTGAGGGCATCACTTTTTTGGAACACTTCCCTTCCCTTCTGTTTAGCAGATAAGACTTAGAGCTACAGAGAAGGTAACTTCAGTGTGTGAGGTGGTCAGCTGTTGAAAACACAGCTCACGCCATCCATGTCTAGGTAAAAGCATCTGCATTTGCAGATAGCACCGGGCCAGACTAACCCAGGCCATTCACAATAATGAAAATACACATGTACAGGCTCTCTGTTCGAACTGTACCTTCATTACTCTCCAGGAATAGAGATAAGCAACAACTAAGCAGGGAGAATTTTGGTCTGTATAATCCCATGTTCTAACATCTAAAAATGCCAAAGAGAGTTAACTCTTTAACCCTGGTACTACAGCATTCTAAAAACCAGATTACACAAACAGCTAGTCCAGGGGTAGAAGTGGTTATTCATCTAAGCCACCTGAGTGCGAACCACAGTTCAAGCTTGTAATCCACATTAAGATTCCAGATTACATCAAGCAGATAATTCTAGACAGACAGCGCATTATATGTATCCAAGAAACCAACCTCATGAAATAACTCGAGATCACTGCTTTCTCTCTCTGGGTATGTGCAGCCCCTACCCTGAGCCTGGGTCCACTCTCTCTCTTCCCAGACTGTCATTGTCACAGTTACCCCTCTCCGTAAGCCTTTGGAGCTTAGGGGGAGACAAACACAAAATCAACATAAGAGGAAAGCTCAGATTTTCTCCATCTAACTAGAGAATGCTATGGCCCTCACCATAACCCCTCATTCAAGGATAAGCCAGTGACGTAGGTGTGGACAGCGAGGGTGGAAAGTCACGAGAGAGCCGCTCATTCAGCTGGATACGACAACAAGGAAATGTGCAGCCCCCTTGCTGCTAGTAGCCGCTCCACGATGTCTGAGCACTTGCCTTGGGATACGACCAACTCTGCATGAGTGTTGCCGTACAAAAGACGGCAAAGGTAAAACAGTGGGGCCGTGGAAGACCGCTAGACTGCTGGGTGAGGCTACCCCAGAGTAGGAACCAATTCATGAGCACCGATGCCTTGTATTACACTGTATTATTTAAACCAGTCCTAGCTAGGCCTGACATGCTCTAGAAGTAGTTACCCAAGTACATCTATTTTTTGCATAACATAAACTTCAAGTAATCCTTGTACCCAAAGATGATCCTGCAAAGTCGCTGCTTCCTTTCGTTGCTTTGCTTCCAGAGGCAGCATCTGAGAAGCCTGCGGGTGCCATTCTGTGGGCACTTGCCCTGGCATCCTCTGAGGCTGGGGGTGGACCCGTCTACACTCTAGCCAACAGGGCCCATCCTTGTTCCTTTCTCCGCATCAGCTCCTCCTCCGAAGGAGAAACACCACTGAGTGGGTTTGACTTTAGCTACTGGGAAATGTTTCATAATTACTAATGAATAATTCAGCAAATACGGTTATTTTTAGTTTTCTATTACCAGGCACGCCCAACTTTGATGGGAATTCTGTTGCCTTTCTCACTTTCCAAATCCCGTTTGTATGCAGGATCTTTAAATGAATCATCGCCTTAATGGAAGTTCAATCAGCAACGACTATCGGATCGTTTCGCTACCCTGCACAACTTCTGGGGGTTGCATTGCACTTAGAATGGGACTCAAACGACCTCCTCTGGAGCTCCCTGCTCTGGCCTTTAGCCATCCACATCATTCATCCCCAGACACCCCACCCTTCCTGGGCTGTTCAAAACCGCCAAGCCTGTTTCTGCCTTACAACCTCTGTTTTCCTCCTCCTGTTCCCTTCTGGCACCTTCTGCTTCAAGCCCATCATACAACAACCAGCTTTGTCGCTGCCTTCTGTTCCACACACCACCTCCTCCAAGGTGACGTCAGTCATCACAAGATGCAAAGCACCCATCACTGTTCATCTCCTCGCTCCACCCTTTTCATAACATTTATCCCTGCTGGAAATTACATTTATACATCTATCCACCCCACTGGGACATACCATCTTCTGAGCATCCCTGTAAGGCACAAGGCTTTTCTTTGATTCTGATATATAATTTTTCTTCTTCTTCTTCTTCTTCTTCTTCTTCTTCTTCTTCTTCTTCTTCTTCTTCTTCTTCTTCTTCTTCTCCTTCTCCTTCTCCTTCTCCTTCTCCTTCTCCTTCTCCTTCTCCTTCTCCTTCTCCTTCTCCTTCTCCTTCTCCTTCTCCTTCTCCTTCTCCTTCTCCTTCTCCTTCTCCTTCTCCTTCTTCTTCTCCTTCTCCTTCTCCTTCTCCTTCTCCTTCTCCTTCTCCTTCTCCTTCTCCTTCTCCTTCTCCTTCTCCTTCTCCTTCTCCTTCTCCTTCTCCTTCTCCTTCTTTTGAATCAGGATCTCCTGTAGCCCTGGCTGTCCTAGAGCTCACTGTGTTGTCAAGGTTGACTTTCATCACTCTTCCTCCTGTCCCCACCTCCCACGTGCTGAGATTACAGGCATGAACCAGCACATCTGGACTTTAACCTTGGTTTGTTGTTGTTGTTGTTATTTTGTTTTGTTTTTTGTTTTTGGTGTTTGTTTTTTTAAACAAGCCAGGTTGTCCTGGAACCCACGCTGCAGACCAGGTTGGCCTCAAACTCACAGAAATCCGTGCACCCCATTGCCCTGCTTAATTTTTTGTAAACAATGATTAGATGAATAAGTAACAAATCTTAAGAGTGCTTTTTTTTTCAAGACTAAGACAAATGAGAACAAGAAGGAGGCATTCACCTTCCACCAGCAAACCCCCCTGTGCCTCACATCACGATACACATCGCATTGCGGCAATTTCAGCAGCACACGCTCCTACAGACGCAGTGCCGGGCCATCACATTCTTACAACAAAGCCACGTGTACAATCACAACTTTTCTTCATCTACAATTACAAATAATCCTATCAAGGCACATTACAAGGTAACGTATCTTCTACTAGATCTATACAGAAATCACCGCTTTATCATGAATGTTGGTCGGATTTTAGAGGTCAAAAATATCTCAAAATTCCTATTACACACTGAGTCTCCAAAACACACTCAGTGGGGAGGGTGTGGCTTTTAACACTAGAAAACTAGTCAAGAAATTTAGAAGTTGAAAGAGACAATTAAAAATAAATTTAAAAGAAAATTCAAATTTATATGATTAAAACTACATGTAAAATATTTCATTTATATCATAAATTCTTTTGCTGTAGAAAAATAATCATTTCAAAGTCAAGGCAGGTTTTTTTTCCCACAATCAAAAGTGGTTAAAGACATTTCAACATATTTATGAATGATTTCTCCTACATGCCTCTACGGCCTTCTCATAAATCACTATAATGTTTCCAAAGTACATTTGGAAGTAAAAAATTTACATCTACTAACTACATTTCCTCTATCTGGAGATGAATTAAGCAGAAAATGCATTAATATCTGAATTTATAGTAGAGTAGTTAACCCTTAACCATAGCAAACTAACGAGGAACATTTTACCACGGAAGCATTAATCAGGGCTCTCTAACCTTATGCAATCTGACATTTTAGGGACTTAATCGTGAGTGGATTTCATTCCCCTATTTACATTCCATTTGCAGGATAACTTACAAAGACACTGCACGCTCAAATAAATGCAATTCTTGAGCTTAATTGCATCATTTTATAAAAAAAAAAAAAGGTTATTTGAAATAATATTACACAGCTTAAAACCAGTCCTCACTACCAGGATCGTCTCATCTCTCGGCTAAATTCAGCAATCAAACAGTGAACAAGTCAGGCACAGTGGCGTACCCTTGTAACAGCAGTTACAAAGGTGACCAAAGAAACAGGGCCACAAGTCCAAGGCCTACCTGGTCTACGCAGTGAGTTCAAGGCCAGCTTGGGCAACTTTATGAGATCCTTTCACAAAGTAAAAATTGTAAAATCTGGGATATGCTTACCTAACACATGCAACTCCTAGTATCAGGGACAAAACAGGAAGACAAAAAAACAGAACAAAGTATCAGCCCTGACTTGGTAAATCTCAGCCTGAATTGGAGCAATGAGACAAATACTGGACTTTGACTTCCATCCCCAGACACTGATCACCGTGTATCACTTACCAGGATGCTCAGTAAACTACAGTTGAATCCAGGCAGTTTCTATGGCTTCATTAAACCATCGGTCAGCCTTCTCAGGTATGTAGCAGTGTACAGCCCTGCCTACAATAGATGTTTGCAAACCTCCCAAGGTAGTCCATTACCACACATTAGACTCCACTGTATACACAGTCACCCTAAGAGTGGACTGTAACATGGGGAATTTCTACTCAATCTGATATGCAGGGGCAGAAATTAATGGTTCTCTGAAGCAAGATTTTTCTTTATTCCATCCCAATAATAATATGAGGAGAAAGCCAGGAACCTATGGATCAAAGATTGATACATAATCTGCCTAGTTCCTACTTTTACTTAGGTACTCAAAGCTACCCAGAGGTATTGAAATGTAGAGAAACTAAAAATAACCACAGGCACACCCAAAGCTTGGGATCTGGTGTACATGACCTTGAGTATACTAGGTTTTAGAACCAGACGCTGCAAATGTCTAGGGGAAAAAAAAACAAACAAGCAAAACCTCTGGACTCATTCTACTACCTTAAAATATCTCCATCCAAGCCCCAGGCCTCTTTAGCATTTATGTAGATATTCAACCTTTATAGCCAAGCATGAATTAACAGTGTGACATCAATACCAGGAAGATGCCTGACCACTTCCTCTTGGTTTCACTGGTTAACTCACACAGGATGCCTAAACTTTCCCCCTCCTCTCTTCACCCCTGGTTCTCATGGTGCCTTCCTTTGGCAGTCAGGCAGAGAGGGGATCCCCGATCCTGAATGCAGGTTGTGAGGAGGGAGGCCATCAAAATGACTCCTCGGATAATGTGTGCGACGCTCGTTCTTCAAACAAACCCGAACCCCATTAGTAACAAGACAAGATCGTGGCCATGCAAGTGACTGGATCAATAAGGAGAATGGATGCCCCAGATAAACAGACCCTTCCCTGGCTGCCTATTTACTGAACTGCCCACTGCCCAAACAGACAGACTCCGAGCTCCAAATGTGCACATTCATCACCGTGCAGGAGCAGGCCCTGGGACACAGTGTGGCTGATGGAACCTGACACTGTGGTTAATGTTAAAGCGGAGCGCGCTCTTAGATGGATTGGATAATTACCGGCAGCTCAGATGAGAAAAACTTGATTTAAGTGACTAGCATTAGCCATCACCAGAAGGGTTAGCCAGAGATTTACCATGTCTGGAGCTTAACATCCCAGCGTATGTGGCAGCAGCCCTACGTGCTTACTGATCAACAGGAAACTAGAGTCAGACTTATGGAAAATACCCACTCCGCTTTCCATTCATTGAGAAAACCGAGTCTTGAAGACATTTAGGGTCTTGATCACCTCCTCACTTTAATTTAAAATACTTGATAGTATTCAGAAGTCGGTATTCATTCTGGATAACAGGCTAGAATTTTTTGTTTCCCCTCTCAATCTCCGAAACTGTAGCCCATTAAAAACAGAAGTGTTTGCTAAGTCCTTCTTTTTAGTACAAACTCTTGTCCAAATGGATTTTGAAAAAAAGGGGGGGGAGGGGGTTTCAAGGGTTCTGGTTAATCAGAAGACTTGAGCCTATCCCCTAGATTTCAAGTGGCATTCCGAGGGCACTGTGTCCCACCTGCCTGCAGAACGTCTGTCCTGGATCCCCTTCTGGTTTTCCAAGGAAGTCTGTGTTCTAAGCTTTAAACCCACCTTCACTTCATTCCACTTGCCAGAGCGTCCCTGCTCTTCCCACTGACGGTGTGCTTCCAGGGACCAGCATGGCCCCCTCCTCTGCTGTTGCTCCCGGAGGCTCCCGTTTATAGCAGCTCACTAATATTCCACTCCATAATTCAAAATAGGCGAGGACAGGAAAGCAATCGGGGTTGTTGCTCTTTTTCCAGAGTTTTCAGAGGACACCCCTGTTTGCTGTGTCTAAAGGGAGCCCTCAGCCTCCGGTCTACTAAGGAAAGGCCTGGGAGAGGACCGCCCTGCGTGTTAAGCAGTAGGCAGGTTTACAGCCTTTGACTCAAGAGACTGAAGAACCAAGGTCATCCTCCTGCAGGCCAAGTGCAGACAATTTGATCTTGCAAGCTTCCCTAGGCCAGATAAAAGCCGGGGAATCTGCAGAACAACCCTAGGCTCCTGGCCTGATTTACTTTCAAGCCAATGTACAAGCACCAAGAAAAATCAAGTGGTTGACCTGAGCTTCAGGCATTCAGAGGACATTAATTGTAAGTAATTTCTTAACATCCTTCTCAAATCTTTGTGAATGATAGCCATTTTATAAATTAAATTTTTTTTCAGGTGTTTAAAGGGAAAAAAATTGGACAGGCTAATCGGTAGATTAGCAGAGCAATTGTTACACATTTTGTCTACACTACTGGGTTCTATAATTAAGTCTGAAAGCAAGAACTCTTTTGTGTATGCTCAGGTTTAATTTTAAACAAGCAAAAAATAAAAACAAACCCAAACACCATGTGTATAAATAAAATCTAGCTACAAATAACACAATGATGATACTGTTTCCTGATGGGTCCCTCCAAAAGAAACCTCCAATAAAAGACTGGAAGGCATAAAGGGGTATGGGATGAAAATAAAATAAAAGCTTATTGCACAATACCCCCATAGAGTGTCTGTTTTCATGGCAGTTGGCAAGGAACTGCAATGACATTATTTGCAAACATGTCCATCTCTAGCATCTATGATCTCTGCTATATGTCTCTATGGTCCACTGGGAGCATCAGCGTATCCGGAAAAAGAATCTGTCTGTTTCTGTCTCGATTCATGGAAAGTAAAATGAAGAAGTAAAACTTCGATGCTCTTAGGAGTTTGTGTTTATTAAATTTCCATTGTCATTCAGAACACTACAAACTTGAGGTTTGACCAAGGAAAAAAAACAGTCATCTATGGCTTACATTGGCCGCTTTTCTTCAGTTTTGATTTCCTGATTTATTTCTAGATACTAGCTTAGACAACAGGATATTTATTTCCCATGAAAAAGAAAAGAATATTAAATAAATTCTAAATGGAAAAGACTACTATTTGCAGTCTTGTTACTATTCTTTTTTAGAAAGATAATAAAAAGAATATTTTAAGCACTCTGCTATTTTACAAAGCAAAACTGATATTAAAAGGTTGAACTCTGGCTGGAGAGTTGGCTCAGTGGTTAAGAGCACTGGCTGTTCTTCCAGAGAACAGGTTCAATTCCCAGCAAGCACATGGCAGCTCACAACTGTCTGTAACTCCAAATCTGAGACAGATACGTGCAAGCAAAACACCCATACACACACAACAAACATAAAACAAACTAAGAGTAAAATCAAAAAAGGTCAAACTCAATGTTTCTGCATCTCTTGCAAAAACAGTAAGGATGCTTTGCAGCCTCCCAGCTTCTTACGAATCTTTGGGATAAACATGTTCTCATGTCCTGTTCCACTGTGGCCTCAAAAAGGGGATTGGAAAAGAGTGAGTTATCAGCCCTCTAAAAAGTTGTCCCTGTTTTGAACCTCATGAAAGAGGAGGCAGAAAAGGTGTAAGGGCCTGAGGGAATGGAGGACACCAGGAGAACGAGACCCTCAAATCAACAGAGCAAAGCTCATAGGAACTCCCAGAGACGGCAGCAGATATACAGGCTTACAGGGTCTGTACTAGGTCCTCTGCGTATGTATTACAGCTTTGAAGTTAGTATTTCTATGGAATTCCTGAGTGTATGAACGAATGGGTCTCTGATTCTTGTGCTTTTGAGGGGGAGGCTTTTTTCCTTCTGTTGGGCTGCCTTGTCCAACTTCAGAGTGATGGGTTTTGTTTTATCTTATTATATTTTATTTTGTTATGTTAAGTTGTTGTCTCTCAGAAGCCTGTCTTTTCTAATGAGAGACCAAAAGACCGTGGACCTGGATGGGAAGGGAAGGGGGAAGGAACTGGAAGGAGCAGAGGGAGGGGAAACTGTAATCAGGATACACTGTATAAAAAAAATCTATTTTTAATGGGGAGGGAGTTGTCCCTGTCTCAAATAATGGGATTGATGTGCCCTCGTTCACCCAATGCCCGTAGTCTACATAACCCTCCCACACTGGTTTATATGTCTTTGCG
Source organism: Alexandromys fortis (assembly GCF_014885135.2). Classification (NCBI taxonomy): domain Eukaryota; kingdom Metazoa; phylum Chordata; class Mammalia; order Rodentia; family Cricetidae; genus Alexandromys; species Alexandromys fortis. Next base: position 1,096,199 of record NW_026068065.1, on the reverse strand, counting down.
TCAGCAGTGGAAATTGGGATTTTATAAGATACCTTATGAATTAACACCACACACATCTCAGAGCCAACATCCTGCAATATGTAAACTTGTAGCTGCTTGAACTCCTTAAGAGAATACAGCTGTGACTCACGGGCCTCTCAAAGACTCTTAGCAGGAGCAGCTTGCAAAATGCACATTTGCAGCAACCCAAATAACTTCTACATAAATATTGAAGTTCAATTTCAAATACACCATAACAGGTTAACTCGGCTTCCCCCTAGCTCACCTGACTTTAAAGGACCAAGCTTTATGAGAGGTGAGTGTGACGTGTTTTTTCCCCCTACTGACTGAGTCCCAAAGAAAACGAAAGACTGGAGAAGCAAATGAAATTTAAAGAGCTCATTTTCATGGGCCTTCATTTTGAGTGAGTGTTGGGCTATTTTTATCCTTTCTTTTTTTTTTTTTTAAGCAGCAACAACGCCATGCTGCCTGTATATGCAAGCATTTGTGTGACTAGGCGCGCGCAGGGACCCATGGCACAGCTGTCCAATTTACATTCACAAATGCAGGTGTTGCTCAGACACAAAGCAGGGGTCGGCTGAATACCGGTCCTAATTACCTACCTTGTCTATGAGAGTTTTCCTTTGTAAAGTTATGCATGCAATTTGGGTTCAACTTGGAAGCCATTTTTAGATCCCAGCATGCTATCCAGCAAGAAATGGGTTGTCATTATAAAGCATAATTTACAGTGTAGTTAATTTTACATTAATTTTACATTTAAATGTCTACTCTACACCTAAGACAAAACTCTAATCTGTATATTCACTATTTACTGTTTTCCATCTCCTTCTCTGTTGTTATGTAGAAATTGGAAGGATTTCTTCCTCTTTCTAAGATGATGTCACAATCCTGACTATGAAGACTAAGGACTTTATTAGATGATACAAGAAGAGATCTAGCTATCTATCTGCCACCGTCTGCAGTGGGGAACACACCGAGGCTTATAACAGCAGTTCTTAGAGATGGCCGGATGCAGGGCTGGGATCTAATATGAGCCATTAGGAAACCTAATCCCTAAATGAAATGACCACAAAATCCTATCAGCTAACAGCAATGCAGCAGCTGGACATGTTTATAGTGATACAGTAGGATACTGTTTCAGAGGGAACACTCGGGGACAAAAGAACCCAGCAGGTAAGGGAGCACGCTTATTTCTCTGTTTGGAAAAGCTGAACTGGCAGAGGTTTGGGATACACAAACAGGAAAGAAGACAGGTAGTGTGTGCACTAAGGGGCCAGAGAGACCAGCAGGCAAAGGCACTGACCAAGTCAAACCACAGCAAGATGCTGGGCACCCATCCCAGTAGCTCCTCATGGAAAGCTCCTCATAGCAGGCCTCCCTCCAGCACTGATTTTGCCTTCTATAAATTCCCAATACTAAATCTTACCCTGGTTCCCATTGTTCATCTTTCAAATATGTATGCTATGGAAGCTTACATTCAGTTTGATCTTAAACTGTATCATGATATTTTACGAGCATATATGTATACGCCTATCTGAATATGTATGTATGTATATATACATATGTGTGTATGCATATTTGTATATATACACACATATATACTGTATAACATGAGACTCTAGACTGCTTTTCCAATGGCTTCAGATGCCTTTCTTCAAAGGCTTACTACAAAGTAGTGTAGCTTACTTTACAAAGTCTAACTGTGTCACCAGGGTTGTGACAAATGCATCTTGCTTGGCCTTATTCTCCAGAAGCAGTCCATCAAGATTCAGATCCTTAGTCCCTCAGAATTCTAGAATGACAAGAAGCCCTGTTCCATAGCCATGTTCTGGGGAGGAATGTGAAGTATTTTGTTGTGGTGAGTAGGGCTTTAAAGAAAAGAAATCACTGGGCACACTCCCCGGGTCAATCTAGTGCTCAGCATTCAGAAAGGGAGCCTGGGCTCCTGAAGCTCACTCCAATCCCCACCCCAGGGAAAGTGAACCCCACTCCTGACCATCCCCCAAAGACATCTGACAATTTCCTTACTTGCCTCCTAGTTCCAGTGAAGCTCATGAGCCTAATTCTTACAGACTGCTACGAAAAATCCAACTGGCTGAACTCTGCAACCTAATTCTTCGGGCATTATGTTTCTTGGGCAGAATGGATGTGACTCAGATTTGCAGGCGATTGCATGCTGCAGTAGTGCATGCAGTGCAGTGAGCCACGCTTGGCATTCAAGATTGCAAACGGTAGACTTTGAAAAGGCAGGTTCCTGCTGCAAGAACGGACAGGTTTTTATCTTGTATCACAGAAAGGGAAAGGCAAGTGCTTAGCAAAATGTGTGCGGGTTTGTGAATTGTGGAAGTTCTACAGATCAATGAGTAATAATGAAGGCCTAGAAACTGACTTCGGTACTCGGTGGCCACAGGCTTTTCCAGTTCTTTAGGGTTGGGGTGTGAGTGTGCAGATGTGTGCATGTGCTTGTTAAGACATCATACGGTCTGCTTCCCATCAAGAGTGGCTGTTTGATTATAAAAGGCCATTTTCGGACCTAAAACTGTCCTTTTAAACAAAGCCAAGTGGGACCTGTAACTACGGCTCTTCCTGTGTTTATACATCACACTCTCAGACACGAGCTGTTCATCTCTTCCCCTCTTGTCGAGCTCAATCAACTTTAGCACAGTGTGTTGAGGGAGGCTTGACAGTTTTTGTCTTGACTAGACTCTGTGAACCCTGTTGTGGAAAAGCAGCAGCTATATCCCCACTGTATGGGTATACTAAAGCCTCTACAGCTAGCGTCTCACTGTCCTGAGAAACCTCTGTCGTTTTTTTTCTCTGGTGGGCTCTGGACTGTGCCCTCTTACTAAGCCACTTCTGGTTAGGACAGTGGCTGGGATTTCAGTGTCTTCCTCGGATTCCACTCACCCTCTCAGAACTCAAACACCAAGCCACGAGAAACTGATAGACAAGTTGGGGTTTCTTATTACAAAAAGTTAAGCATGACAGGAAGAAACGGACAAAACAAAATCAAAACACGCAAAGGGGAGGGCCACAGTGTGTCCAGCTAGGGCTAGGAGGCGCATGCGCACGAGGTGGCCAGCGGCCTCACTAAGGTGCTTACCTTGTTTCTTTTGAAGTAGGCTCTCCGGCAGGCGGCAAAGCACTTCTCGCTGCAGAAGCTTTTCACCTCACTTCCCATACTCAGGGAATAGCGCTTGATTCCCACTTTCTGGCACCAGGCACACATTATTTGTACATTTGACACATCATCTTCTATAATAAAAGTATAAGAAAAACGTTCATATCAGAAGCAAACATCCGTTCGTATTTAGACACACCCTGACCCTGACAGAGCTTCCCGGGGTCGACTTGCAATTTCCGAACCTCACCATTTTCTGATAGAACAGGATGGCCAGTCTTATGGGGTGGAGCGGTAGGTACATTTGTTTGTTCCTCTCCTCAGGGGTATGTGGATGCTGATGTTTCCACAAGGCATTTTACTTAGAAACCAGAGCAACGACTACAAAGCTGCAAGAGTTCCAGGACTTCTTAGCCTCCTCTCAAAAGTGCCTAGTCAATAGCCACAGTGAAAAACAAAGGGGCACGTAAAATAAACAGCCCGTTTATTCAAAGGGCCTGCGGAAAGTCTTCAACATGGGCACTGGGTGGGGCGCTCTGTGCCATGGGAACCTGAGTGTGCCATGCAATGTCCTCGTGTGAACGTTGACAGTCAGGGGCCAGCAGCCCTTGGCATGTTCTCATCACAGGTAAGTGAACTGTGCTGTTGTTTCCTATTGCAAAATGATCCCCAAGTCAGCTGTCTCATCAAAAAGGGAGAAGTTGCGAATGGCCAGATCCTGGCAAAGGGCAGCGGGAAGACCTGGCTTCCTGGGCATTCTCCTACAGTGAGCCTTCAGGCACTGGGGGCCTCAGGGAAACACCAGCCTGATTTAGCATTTGATGTGGTTTCTGGGCCTTTGAAGAAGGGATGGTAATGAGGGTATGAGAGCATTCTTAGCAGGACTGGAGTGGGGGTGTCCTCTCAGCTCCTGGAAGACCCCTCAACCATGTCAACAGGTGCTCAGATGGGTTCTAGATGGTATGCCAATGTTTTTAATATTTAAAACACTATATTGCATGTCCTTTATGTGAGAAGGAAAAACTTAGCCAGCACAAGCTACCATGACTGTCACGTCCATTATTGTTTAAGACAGATGGGCGGTTAAAGCGAGCAAAGAGAATGGATTAAATTAAATATACTGGGTAAAGCACAGTGCAGACAGGGAGAAACTACAGTAAGGTGGAGTCGGTGACACTCAAATGCCTGAAACTTGGGAATATCGGTCTCTTTTAGGGAAATAAAAGATAATATTAGAAATAATTTAAAATATTTTCTGACTGCTTTTTAGGAGCTTTCACTATATTTTGAATAGAACATTTCATCCCTTCATTTGATTCTGTGTCTGTGTGTGTGTGCATGTCTGAGTGTCTGTGTGTGTGTGCATGTCTGAGTGTTTGTGTGTGTGTGCATGTCTGAGTGTCTGTGTGCATATCTGTGTGTTAGTTTGCATATGTATATATATGTGTGTGTCTGTGTGCATGTCTAAACATGTGTGTGTGTACGTATGCATGTCTGAATGTGTCTGGGTGTGCATGTATGAGTGTCTTGTGTATTTGTGTGTCTGACTATGTATGTGTCTGTATGTATAGTGTATAGTGTACGTGCATGTACGTGTATGTGTGTGTGTGTCTGTGGGCATGTGTATGTGTCTGTGGGCGTGTGTGTGTGTGTCTGTGGGCATGTGTGTGTGTCTGTGGGCATGTGTGTCTGTCTGTCTGTCTGTCTGTGGGCATGTGTATGTGTGTGTGTCTGTGGGTGCGTGTGTGTGGGCGTGTGTAGCTCTAGTCGCCACTCTTAGCAGCAATCCGTCTTTACAGATCTGTTTTGTTCTAAGCCAGACTCATGATTCAGACATGAATGGGAATCACAAACTACCCAACAAGCTCTAGTGCAGCGTGTCTGATTTCTGAGTAAAATCCCCCAAAGACTAATTGCTAAGCAAGGCCTGACCCATGAGTTGTTGACATATTCATGGTTCACAGAGTCTGTCATGCAATCATTCCATTTCCAGGGGAAAGATTTGGTTTGAGGCGCTGTGGCCATCGGCCTGCAAAATTAGAAACAAACTAATTTGTAATGCAGCGACACGGCTTCTTCTCCCCAAGTGTCCACTCAGACCCACGTGCAGCACGTTGTCTACCACAAAAGAATAAGCGTCGTCATTTTAATAATTCGTGCGATTTCTCAAATCACATTTCAGGATCTATGACTCGTTATCAACCGAGACAGCATAAAAGAGAATCTTTGATGTTAGCAAACACTGTTGATAACATAACAGCCTTCAAATAAAGTCAAAACTATAAATTCAAATGTAACATAATTACCGCATTGACAGATGTGTTCTGCTCAGAAGCTTTTATTTCTATGTCGCATGATTTCGATATGGATACCTGTCTACACACAGATACTTCCCGTGGCGTGAAAAGTCAGCAAGAGTTCTCTAGGTGACCGCATGTGAAGTGCGTCCTTGGATTAGTAGTAATCTTTTTAAAATGATCGCCCGTCACTACTACACTAACAATCCCTAATAATTCCTATTGTCCCCTTTGATACAACGCCTTAAAATCTTAGGCTCCTGAAAAAGAAGAAGACACCACACAGCTCTCATAAATGACCCAGGCAATGGTCTTGCTTCTGGTGAGATCTGTAAGGGAAAAAAATGTTATGAAGGCGATCATTTGTCCTCACAGTTCAAGGAGGACCCGATTTCCCAAGGAGCCATTCCAGAACATTCATCTCCCCTCAGCATGTCTGCCTTGACAAAGGAAGCGTGAGTTTTAAAGTCCTGACTTTGTTGGCTGCGATGGACTGACGCAGAGCAAGGCAGAGCGCTTAGCCCACCACAGGGCCTGGCCCTGAGGAGGACACATACATGTACAGGATCAAAGGGCATCTCAGGCCACTCGGTAGGCCCGCTTGTCATGTTCTAAAGAGTGGCAAGGACACCACTTTCTGACAACAGGACCTAACAAATAAAAGCATTAAAATTTACAACATACTAGGTTCATTGATATTCTTACTAGAAAGCTCCAATGTGGGAGGTAAGACAAAGGAATCGTGCAGTTTTGTTTTCGCGGTGAGAAGAGTTGTCGGATGGTAGCTGGCATCTCTCCTGTTAAATAAATCAGCGTTCCTGTCTGTTCTGCTTCCCACAGGCAAATACTCTGGGAAAGGCCCAGCAGACGTCTTCTGTTTTGTCATCCAACTTCTCAACAATAAACGACCCGAAGATGAGTCTGAGAAGTGGGTTATTCCAAAAGGTCACAGAAATATTTTCAGACACGACAGGTATTCCAGTCTTATAACAGCCAATTAATGCCACACTTCGGAAACTAAAAGAACTGTAAAGGTTCAGCGGTTCGTCAGTCAGAACAGCTCAGATTCTGTCACCAGACTCAGTGTCTTATAGAATGACTACCCCTAAAAAGTAAACCTTTCCTAAGAAACTGCAGCCAAAATGTGTTTCAATTAAATCTGTTTTTTTTTTTTAACCTTGAAGTCTGGTGTGCTTTCTATCGTCAATTTGACACAACCTAGAGTTGTGGGGAAGAGGAAACCTCATTTGAGGATTTACCTAGATCAGACTGGCCCTTGGGCATGTCTGCACAGAATTATCATGGCTATTAATTGATGTAGGATGATCTAGCCCACTGTGGGCAGTACCCGTGTGTGAGCCAGCAAGCAGCTACCACCCATAGTTTCTGGCTGTCTTGAGCTCCCAGGCTGACGTACCTCAGTGACTGACTGTGACCTGGAAGTATAAACCAAACAAACTCTCTCCCAATTTGCTGCTGGTCCGAGAATTTCAGCATAGCAACTGAAAGGAAACTAACTGTGGTAACGGCATGTGTGCTTACCTGGTGAGACAGAAGGTTTGGCAACTCAGCTTCTTCCTAAGTGGACTTATTTTCTATGCTTTATTTATTTTTTTAAGTCTCCAAACTAGATAAAAAATTTCATTTATCTCCTACATAGGCTAAAAGTGTGCACCATTAAAGGCTTGGGGTTGTATCATTCAAGACTCATATGACTGACAGGCTTATATTGCGGCTTATATTATGGCAATTAGCCTGTATTTTTTCATAATGAACAATGCAGCAACAAAGGCAAAATGCTTAGTGTTAAATAACATTCCCAAAGTGAAGAGTCTGTATACCATGATAAAAATTTCATGTGCCACATATAAATATTTATCAGGCAAGAATGCATGTTTCAATTAATCAGGAAAGTTGGTGCCACCTCTTTAGCATTTAATCAAGTAAAATGTTTGTGGCATTTTCTTTTTAATGTTCAAAGAGCTATAAGACATTTTTCTAGTGTGCATTCCAGAAAATGAAGTCCAGATTAATAACTCTAAGATGAAATAAAAGTTGTATTTGTTTATAACTGTACAGAGAAATATGAGCGTGCACATTTCTGAAATGCCTTGCTGAGTGGCTTGAGCAATTGCCTTATCTGGTGACTTTTAAAAATAAGGATGGCCATTGGTCAGTGATCTTCTTAGGCCACTTCAACTGAAGCAATGAAAATAAATACTGAATTACTTGATACGAGCCCAAGGAAAATCGAGGGAACCTCAGCAGGCCCCAAACAATGACGCTGTGACTTTAGTAGCAACTTTCATGAGAGTATAAAACTGAGGACAAATGAGAAGGAATTTGCTGGTTCTCCTGCCGCAATTCCTAGAATTCACACATCCAAACAACCATCTGAGGATCTCAAGTATGTATGAAACACCTTGCAAAGTTGCCTGAAGATGCTCCCGTGTGCTCTCCACACCATGAAGTGAGAGCCTGGGCAGCGCTCAGGTCAGTTTGCTTGCGGGAGCTGCTAATTTAAGAACAGGATGAAGGGGAGGCCAGCGAGATGGCATGGCTGGCAAAGGCACTTGCCGCCACGCCTGGCGACTTGAGTTTCATACCCAAGACACATGTGGAGGGAAGACAGAACAAAGTTCAAAAGTTGTCCTCTGAGCCCTCTCTACACACCTGTTACACACACACACACACACACACACACACACACCGCAGGCAACACTAGAGTTTAAATTTGATTTTCTTTTCAGTCTATCTGCAAAGAAAGAAATGTCATCTTGGAATGATTCAGTTCCAAAGATCTTAAGGCATTCCTAGTTAATAGTCTCTATAGCAGCAGAGCTCATCCCTCCTAACGCTGCAACCATAAAATTACATCTTTGCTATTTCGTAACTGTATTTTTCTTACTGTTATGAATCATAATGCCAATGTCTAACATGCGACCCCTGTGAAGGGGTCACGATCCACAGGTTAAGAACCACTGCTCTAGCTGGAGAGATGGCTCAGTGGTTAAGAGCATGGCCTGCTATGCCAGAGGTCCTGAGTTCAATTCCCAGCAACCACATGGTGGCTTACAACCATCTGTAATGAGGTCTGGTGCCCTCTTCTGGCCTGTAGGCATATACACAGAATATTCTATACATAATAAATAAATAAATTTTAAAAAAAAAAAAAAAGAACCACTGCTCTAGAGGCTCCTGCAGGAACTTCAGCACAATTCTCCGTGCTCTGGAAATGAGCCCATGGAAAGCTTGAACCACTGAACCAGGGAAACCATGGCTGCCCACCATCCAGTACTTCCTAGCTTCCTGGCACAGCGTATTTCACCCTCCTCTCCATCATTTACTCTTAATCGCAGCCACCCACCACCAGGCGGACACTCGCTCTTTCCCAGCTGTGGAGGTGGGAAGCGAGTTTAGAGGTGGCGCCATCTGCTCCAGCTTGCACAGCAAGCCCACACCTAAGCCTGTGCGCAGGCCTCCAGAGGCGGAGCTCTCAACCCCTGGACCTTAGCGACCAGGGCCTTTCCAAGCAGGTAAGGCAACACACCACCGACAGGCACATCCCCCGTGAAAAGGAACAAAAGCTACCTCTGATTTGGCTACCGACAAACACACAGCTGAGAGACATGCAGGTAGATTTAGCATGAAATCAGAAAGGTCAAGTGTCTTGGAGGAGACGGATGAAGTGTTAGTCAATCAATACATGCTGATTGATTTTTTTTAAAAAAAAAAAAAAAACAAGTTAAAGGCCCATGGTGCAAGCTTTGCTCTTTTATGACTGGGAGACACACTGCTACAAACATTCCAGCTGAACTTGTAGCAGCAAGTACTCCGTAGCCGCTGAGGAATAAGATGGCAGAAGGAATAGCGGGCAGGAAGCAGCTATTCTAACCACAAGGCGAACAACATTCTCACCAGCCTTCTCAGGGCAGGGGCATCACTGGTACATGAGTCCGTCTGGCTTTTCATGTGGGAAAGGGAGATCACCCACATACCTGATTTCGAAGGTGCCACTGTGAAATATCCTAGTTTCAAAAAACTCTCCCTCAATTGCCCACTAATATTAAATTCAACCACTGGAGGATCATTTATTTGTCTCTATTATATCTTACTCCCAAGTATAAAGTTTCTAAAAGCAAAGAGTTTCTCCATATTTGTAAATCATAATTCTATTTATATAAACATAAAGTTTATATTTTAGGCTCAGTGATTTATTGTGAAAAGTGTCCACGGGTGAGGGGGAATGGCGTGCTGGAGGTAGGGCTGGCTCCAGTGAGAAAGGCAAAGAAGCAGAAACGGGAGAAGCAAGGACACAAGAAGCCTCAGGTTATCGCTAAGCATATGGCTTGCTGTGTGTGCGCACACGTGTATGTGCATGTATACCTGCAGAAACCAAAGGACAGCTTTCGATGCCGTCCTCAAGAACACAGTCCATTTTCCTTGAAGCAGGGTCTCTTATTGGCCTGAGCTCACAATGGGCTAGACTGAGTAGATGGTAAGATCCAGGGATCTGCCTGCCTTTACCCACCGAGGGAGTTACAGGAACCCTACCACACCTTCTTAAAATGGATTCTAGGGGCTAAACTCAGGTCCTCAAGCAATTTACAGACTGAGCTATTTCCCCAGTTCTCTGGAATCTTTTTGAGCCCTAAAATTCAGCACAAAAGATATGGAAGTGCTGGGGGAGAATGGCATATAGCTAGGAAACATTAGAAATGAAAAGTAAGAGGGAGGTCTACTGTCGGCAACTTCAAGGTGTGACATCCTTCACACAAATAAGATAATAGCGTATACTGCCTTGCAAACGTAAGTGGCTATCGTATGAAACACAGCGTGGCAGGCATCATCATGTCTTATTAAAGAGACCGAGACAGAGACACTGGTGTAAATATCACACCTTCAATGTCCTGGTTTCTCTTCCTATGGTACAATGCTTCCACCTTTTACTAATATTGGCCATTGTATCTGGGAGCAGAAGGAAGTCTTTTGGGTAGTAATGCTCACAATCACACTGCTGCTATGCTGTACATAAAGGAAACACCCCAAGATTTACCGCAAATGAGAGACACACGAAATGATAAGTGTCCTCTGTGGGTCACCTGGAGAGGCACCTGTCTCTCCAGCTCTACCCCTCCTATGGGTGACATCTGTAGAACTATTGACTGTTTTTGAATACAAGGAACAATCCGGAAACAGGTTAGATCTCAGTATCTCAGATTAAGAGCAAAGCCAGTGATATTAATAAAGAAGCCTCACTTAGAGTTAATCTTTTTTAATGTTTGAATTAATAGTTGACAAGATGTTACCAAATATATCACCATACTGCCAGATATTCTGTAATTAATAGATGCAATTTCTTTGTAATTATTACATTAACAATCCACACATGGGTGGATCTTTCTAAGTGCCTGAGAAGTTGGCACTTTTAAAAAAGTATCAGAGTAGCAGCTAGGTGTCTACCACTTTGGTAACTGAGCTATCAAAACTTTTCCAAGAGAAGAGTCTAAATTACTAAAATTTTATGCACCTAGTTGCCATTTAAAAACTATATACAATTAAATGATAAAGGTCTTTTGGCTTGAATCCAAACATCCCTCTCAGGCTCACATTTTAAAGCCTGCTCCCCAGCTGGTGGTAAAATTTTGGGAGGGAAGTTTAGCTGGTAGAGGGGTCACTGGAGGCTAGCCCTGGGAGATGACACCTGCCCCTGGCTCCTAGCATGGTTTCTGCTTGCTGGTTCACCATGATGACAACAGCCTCTGCCATATGCTTCTTCCACACTGTCATCCTCACCATAGTGGACCTAAACCCCGAGCCAAATAAAAATGTTCCTCCTTTAAGTTGTTTCTGTCAGGTTTCATGGTCACAAGTTTAAAAAGTAACTAATAGAATGTCAACATATGAGTCTTTGAAGTACCTAAAATATCACAAATTTTCTTTTGAAAGTAGATCTGAATTAATTTCTAGACTATAAGTTCTCCACATTATTCTAAATTGAGTAGCGCTTAATTCCCAAATAAAATCTTTTCACTAGAGTCTTTGCCTAACAGACCATGCGTCTGAGGACTTGTTTTCGTGGTACCAGAGGGCATCATTCAATCTTCCAAAGAAAGGAAGCAACTAACAGTCCCACTGAACTATGACACTTATGAACATAACAATGATCAGAATAGCAAAAGAACCCTAAGGGTGCAGTAGTGGTGCACAAGCCTTGGCAGGAAGCAGCAACTCTCTAATTGTATTTAACATCCTCTCAACAAGAGAGCAACTATTTTATTACTGGAAACCTGGGCAGCTACCCAGGACTAGTAAAGTCAGAATTCTAGGAGGAGAACCTACAACCACTGCTTCACTAAACCATCACCATCCCTTCCGATACCCACAAGCAAGGAGAATCTACCAAGGAAATGTCTCTTTGAAACAGACAGAAGCCATTACAGAAAACCACAACAGAGCAAAATGCAGAGTTGTGGAGCCCCATCACAATGGATACATCTTGAAAACACTCCTCTACCTAGGGCTCAGGAAACAGTGCAGAAGAGGGGGCAGAAAGATGTTAAGAAGCAGAGGATCAAAGAGTTTGCTGTGAGATTGTGTCTTGTCAGAAGCTCTACTCAGCAAGTCTCATCAACATGACTGCCTAAATATAAGCTGAACGAGGACAACAGCGGACATGCCCAAGGGGACAACGGAAACACCATGAGGCCTCAATGCTACACAAAAATTACAGGCAACTAAGGAATGAGGAGCGTGGGAGAAAACATCTTCCCCAGGGAAGAGCACACCAATGGGTTATCCAATACCAGTGGTCTGCCCTGATAATATAGTCATACAAACAACATTATACAGACTGAGAAGGTTGTATTTGTGTATTTAGGAATATATACATGTATGCAACAACAATTTATGAAAGAAGAAGCTATGAATTTGGAAGTATAAGGAGGAAAATATGGAAGTATGTGTAGGGAGGAAAGAGGAAGGAGAAACGTAATTATATTATAATCTCAAAGACTAAAAGAATGAAAATCTAGCCTCTATATGTAGACTAAAACTAGGTTCTAATTATTATTTCAAAAAATAAATGCATATTAACCCTAATTACAAAAAAAGTTAAATTAATTTTTCAGTTTCCTAATGAAACTCTCCCTATTGTGTACCTATTATCCTATGTCATTATAGATGGAGAAACTAAGGATGCGTTTCCTGAAATAATCAGGGGTTTACATGAAGGGATTCACGCTAGGTAACTAACAGGTGATGGACATTGAGTTGAACATGATGTGGCGTTGCTTGAAAGAGAAAAGACAGGAAATGTGCGGCCCAAGATGCAGCATGCAGGATGCAGAATGCAATAAGAGAGGAACCAAGATCTTCAGGAGATGTGTGGGGAGCTCAGTGGGGGAGTTGCATCTTGAAGGGCTTAGAAGGAGAGCAAGCTCAAGGCAAGGAAAGACAGTGAGAACTGCAGGACCCAGGAAGTGGCGGGCAGGGTTTCCTAAAGACACCCAGCCGACCAAGGCAGTGTAAAGGAATAGGTCAAAGACAAAACTGGTGGAAATCGGGATGGATATGGTATCTCTTGATACCATATCAGTTCTCAATGGGAGAGAAGAGGCCTCACTAAACAGCAGGAGAGCATCACGTGTCTCGTTCATTGCATGTGCTTGGTACCTAACATGTAACCACCTATAGATCATGAAGGATAGATGGATGGATGGATGGATGGATGGATGGACAGACAAATGGACAGATGCAGAAGAAAGGCAATGAGGTTCTGATCTTATAGAATAACAGTGAAAACAGGTTGGAACTTCAGTAACAAGAACCCCAAATGTAGGCTCCCAGAAACAATTCTAATTACAGGCAGCTCATATTCCTATGTTACTAATCAAACAAAGGCATCCAGAGCTTTGGTTCTTGCTGGAGACCAACTCTGGAACCAAGTTCACACAGAAAGAAGTTGCTTTGCACGCACCATCCCTTCCTTGCTTATTTTTCCAGCACCTAACAGAGAAAGAAAATAAAGGGAGAGCCCACAAATTCCCAAAGCTGGGCACTGAACAGCCCTAACCTGGACTCTGAACTCCTTCAAGGCCAATGAGACACAAGTGGAAAATTCCCTGATGGGTCTTGGTCAAAATATAGAGGCATTAGAATTGCTATGCAAAGTTACATTCAGGTTGAGCACAAGGTATATATTAAATGCAAATGAATTTAACTTTTAGACTTCTATGTCACCCCTAGATCGTCTTATTATGCACATGCAAATATTCCAAAATCTGGGGGAGGATCCAAACACTTTGGCTCTACGCGTTTCTAAAAAGGGCTCCACAACCTCTAATTTCCTCTTGAATACCACACGGAACCTGGAATCGTCAGCGCTACACTCCTAAGCGCGTGTTTCTGCTTTCCTGGGGCCGACTGATTCACTAGGAAAGAGGCTACAACCCACAGGTCTCGGAGACATGCCTTCCTTTGCCTTGCAGTACTCACTGTAGACAGTCTGTCTTCCCTATATAATCACCCAAGAAACTCGAAAAGGAAGTGGGAAAGGTTGACTTCAGAATAAACAAAAACCAAAGCCCTATATGGAATATTTCCCAAAGCGTAGCCCACAGAACACTAATCTCATGGGGAACTTAACTGGCTGTTATTTTTAAAAAGACTTCCATGGTTAAACATGTGTGGAAAACATTGGGCTAGACAAAGCCAAACAATGGACTTTTTTTTTCCTTTTCTTTTTTCTTGTTTTTATAAAGGACATTTTGGTTCCACCAATACAAAACCGAGGATCTTTACGTGTGCTGTATTTCACAGATTTAACCATGTACATGCCTTTTCATTAAAACTCTCAAGATAGAACTTGTGAGGAAGCCCCTCCCTGAGGTACCTATGTTACCACCTATTTATGTTAGCACCTACATTAGCACCACACACTTCCCTGTGGGCCATTAATTACCAGGAAGGTTTCCCCTCTTTTGTGCAGAATTAGATTCTCAGTTCCAGGAACACCTTTTATCAGTGCTGGGTAGAAAGATAGTCATGGGGCAAAGGCTGGATATCTCTGATCACAAAGTCCCATGGTGTCTGCTACACCCAACAAATACAGAGCGGGCAACCCTTTCCCTGCAAATTCCTGGGGGAAATGGCAAAAGTCCACAAAAGCGCAAGCAATACGGCTCTTAGCAGACTGAATAAATCACACCCCTGGATGACTGCCACAGAAGCTAAGGAAAGCCTTGTCCCCACAGCTGCACCTCGGGTCTGATCTACTGTTGTCCCCACAGCTGCACCTCAGGTCTGATCTACTGACTGACTTAAGATGCCCTGGGACAAAGACACTATGACCATAGATTCGATCCCTATAGACTCCTCTCCTCATACTTGAGGCTCACTGAGTAGCCACTCCACAAATGCACAGTATTAGGAACAAGAGAATCAACTCAAAAAGTGTGGGATTGCGTCTTCCTTCTGTGCTAGAAAAGCTGTTCTAAGCATGTCCTTCCTCAAAGGACATTATTTAAAAAACAAAACAAAACTGGCAGCATATAAGGACCAAAAGGTTAACAAGCCTGTCTGTACAGGAGTTCAGAACAAGAACACTCTTAAACGAACCAAGGAGAGCTTGCTAGGACATCGCTAACAAAGAAAATGACCTTGCTCCGCTCATGACGACTGCCCCCTTTAGCGAGTCACGTCAGATGCTGTGCACAAACTCCTCCCCCAAACCAGCCTGCTTCATCACGCTTTCTACTTCAGTAGCCGGCCCACCATTCAGCCATAATCTCGTGACAGAAGTCTGTATCCTTTCTGCCTTTTAACCTCCCACCTTCTGAACAATCCCATGTTAATAATCGCATGTCCTAAATACCCTAAATAAACTGGGGGTGGCTCACACACTTAATCCCAGCCCTCGGGAGGCAGACACAGGCGGATCTTTGAGTTCGAGGCCAGCCTGATCTATGGGGTGAGTTCCAGGGCAGCCAGGGTTACACAAAGAAACCCTGTCACGAAAAACAAAAACAAGACAGAAAAAAAGAAAAGAAAAACAATGCCGACTGCCCTAAATACTTTGAAAATATATCTATCCATCCAGTCGTCTACTTATATGAAAGGCGCTACTCTAAGTGTCTTGCCACATGGAGTTTATTTATTTTCATCCAAGCAAAGCCACCAGCATCTCTTCCTTAAAGTGCAGGTCACCTCCTGTGTCACTACTGTCCAGTTCACTGCTCCCATGTAAAATAAAACTCTTCAGGGCTCTCGTGTGCGTCATCCATCCCCTGCCCCCCCCCCAAGATGAACATCCTTGACTTGATTTCTATGTCTCCCCCCACCAGGCCCTCATTGGTTTCATTGGTTCTATGTCTCTCTTTACCAGTCACTCATTGGTCTCTATGATTCCTGTGACCAGCCTCTCATTGGTCTCTATGGCACCTGTGACCAGCCTCTCATTGGTCTCCACGGTTCCCATGAACAGCCTCTCATTGGTCTCTATGGTTCCTGTGACCAGCCTCTTGGTCTGTCAGCTCTCTGGGTTCTGACTTCTTAACTTCCTTGAAGCTCTGAGCCATCATTACACGTGATCTTTCCTTACCTACTGAGTCCTTGACCAATGCAAATTTTTCTAGCTTTTATTAAACTTCATCGTAGCAAAGGCTTCCTGTCTTCACACGGGGAGGCATCCTACAACAGTCTGGGCTTTATAACCCTCAGACATAATTGGGATTTGATTTCATTTGCTATGTTTTAATACCTGTCTCCCCGACTAGATATGTAAGTTGGGTAAGACAGGAACCATGTCTGTTCTGTTCACTAGAATGAAATGAGCCTCATCCTTAAGAAGAAAAAGCAATATGTTTGCCGAACACACCTTGAGCGGGTGACACCGGGGGTGTCATGGAGGGATGAAGCCAAGGACACAGAGAACAAAGTTGCCTCACAGGGAAGCGGCAAGGAAAAGCTCCAGAACAGAATGGGATCGTTATTTCCACTCTTCTTTGCCAAGTCCACAAAGCAAGCCTTCTTAACTGTACAGGAACTTAGAGGAGTCAGCGCTGGGGATGCCCCTAGGATAACAAGACATTCCAGAAACCGCCGCCCCAGACAAGGAGAGGAGGGGAACTGGCGGTTCCTTTGATTTCCTGTCAGCATCTTAGCCTCTGGTGACCTGGGGCTGAATATCCTGAAACAACTTTCTCAACCACATCATAAACACAAAAGAACAGTCCCAAGGCTGCCTCTGAAATCACAGAGGAGCCACAATCTGGTGGCATTTCCCCTTCAGAAGGTAGTCCTGGGCCCTCCACTAACGTAACCAATAACCCTAAGGAGGTCATTTTGTCTATTATTTAAAGAGGGAGGGGAGCAGAGAAAAAATGTAGAGCTCAATAAAAATCAATTTAAAAAAAGGTACAGATAAAATCTATTCTTTTTTCCTTTCCTTTTTCTTAAAAAAAATATCCCTCACTAATTTCATTTCTGTTATTCTATCTCCTCACCATAGGGGGCCTAAGAAACTATTTGGATGACAAGATGGTTTTATAAATGAGCCTTTCTGAGTGCCACAACATTTGAACTACCAGCAGTACAGTGCTCTGTTTTTATTCCTTTATTGTATATTAAATTAAACATTGATAGGACAAAATAAATAGTCTTCAGATTATAACTTTTAAATCCTCTTCCATCAGCTTCTGGTCTTTCTCTGTGATCTTCCACACACATGGTATTTTCATCTTAAGTTTCCCAGAAAATAGAATCTCAGACAAATATAAACAAGTGTTTTAATGAACATGTGATTCCAGCAAAAATCAAGAGACTAGATGTGGGGAGGAGGAAGAACCTGCAGAAATTTATGCTATTGAACTGGCCACTGCCCAGAGAGATTGGCATGTAATCACATGGCTTCTTCTTCGAGTTTGTTAAATATATTTCGTAGCATTTCATCCAGGGCCAAAAGAAGGAAGATGCATCCCTCAGCTTTTATTCCCCGTTAATCTAGTGTGTTAAGCCTTTTTGGTGTTCGTCTGTGTGAGTGGCAGTCTAACAGTCCCCATGGACTACCCATGCTGCCATGCTAGAGAAACCCCAAAATAGGGGACCAGATACACACGCCGCATGTATATGTGTATATGACTAGGAGCTTCTTGACTACACACACACACACACACACACACACGTATCTTACTCTTTAGATTTCACCATGACCCATCTGCACATAACTAGATGGTAATGCCTCAATAATCAGGAATGATGAGAGCTGGGATTATGTAGCTTAGTTGGTAGAGCGCTTACCTACCATGGATAAAGCTTGATCCCCAGCACCACCTAAACCTCAGTGTGATGGTACACACCTGTAAATTCCAGCACTCGGGCAGAGGCAGGGCGAGCCAAAGTCAAAGGTCACCCCACTTATATATGGAATTAGAGGCCGGTCTGGGCTAGAGGCATTACATATCCCCACACCCCAAAATCTACTTGTTTTAGGGCAGCTATAAGCAAATCAGATACAAGTTAAATATAGAGCTGTATCAAGAGGAAACGGTAATCTTTGAGATGAAGATTTATTTTTAGAAGAAAGGAAGGACTGATATTTTCTAATCTATGAGTAAATGTTATACACACAATTTTGTGTCCAAGTTGAAGACCTGAAGAAGCCCAGGTCATGCACTGTTGATGAATTTGTTCCTTGTTTTCCATTATGATATGCTAATGTTACAATGAAAATTCTTCAAATAAAGAATTTTTACAATGAAACTGTAACAAATGAAAATACCTAACAAATACCACATTTGTTTTGAGTACCTATTTATGGACAATTATCAGGTAATAAGATTTATGTCTTTTCAGCATTAGCAAATACTCCAATCACCTTGCAAGAGTAGTGTGTTAATTTACACTCGCATTGGTTGCACACGCGAGTCCCAGTTGCTCATGTCCATATCATCACCGGGGCAGTACCAGTCATTTCATGCTAGTGTGTGCGTATGATTCTCATTGTAATTCCTAGGATGTATTCATTTTATGCGTATGAGTGTTTTGCTTTCATGTGTGCGTGTACACTACATGTACAGACTACACTCTAGCCACTCATCACTGGGGCAGTCAGTCATTCCCCTCTAGCGTGTGTGTATGATTCTCATTATAATTCCTAGGATGTAGTCATCTTATGCATGTGAGTGTTTTGCTTTCACGTGTGTCCATACACCACGTGTGTGACTAGTGACTGTAAAGATCAGAAGAGGGCATCGGAGCCCCTGGAGCTGGAGTTATGGATTGTTGCGAGCCATCATATGGGCACTGAGAATTGTACCTGCGTCCTCTGCAAGAACAAGGGGGCTCTTAACCACCAAGCCCCATCTCATTGTAATTTTAAGTTTTATATCTTGAATGACTAGTGAGATTAAACAATTTTATAACATTTATAAATTCCAAAATATTTCTTTGGTTGTTTGCTCATAGTTTTTGCTTGCTATTCTATTGGGTAGTTTTATATTTTATATGTCTTCTCTACATTTTAAAAAGTGGGTCCATCGTTGGGACACAAATTAAAACACCATCTCCTATCCAATGATTACTTTTCCATTCTTTTTAAAGATTTATTTAACTTGTTTATGCATATGAATGCTCTATTTGCATGTATGCCTACATGGCAAAAGAGGGCATCAGATCCCAATATAGATGGATATTATATCATATGGGTGCTGGGAGTTGAACTCAAAACCTCTGGAGGGGCAACCAGTACTCTTAACCACTGCGTCATCTCTCCGGCCCCATTTTTCATCCTTTTAAAGATAACTTAAAAAATCCAGATATGATAGTGCACGCCTTTAATCTCAGTATGTGATGGAGACAGAGGCAGGTGAGCTCGATGAGCTTAAGGCCAGTCTGGCCCAGCAGGCCACCCAGGGTTGCACAGTAAGACCTTCTTTTAGAAAGGTATTTCACAGTTGGGGCTAGAGAGTTAGTTCAGCAGTTAAGAGCAATGGCTGCTCTTCCGCAGGACCCAGGTTCAGTTCCCAGCTCTCAAATGGTAACTCACAACTGTGTGTAACTCCAGTTCCAGGGAATCTGGCACCTTCACACACAAGGCATGCATGTAGGCAAAATATCGATGCATATTAAAAATGATCTTTAAATAAATATATATATTCTTACATATTTTATTTTCAATATAAAATTTTTTAATGTATTAAGGGGCTGGAGAGGTGGCTCAGCAGTTCAGAGCACTGGCTGCTT
>NW_026068065.1:988749-1076337 GCF_014885135.2 Alexandromys fortis | reverse complement strand
ATAAATAAATAAATAAATCTTTTAAAATATATGTTATCTTTTTTAAATGTCTGTAAAGACAAGGTCACTGTATAGTACAGGCTAGATTTGGATTCACATATCGCTCGAATGTCAGCATTTGGGGTACTAAAGGAATAGCTTTAAGTTTGAGGCCAAGATGGAATATATAAGCAGGTTTCAGACTAGCCAAGATAACATAGTGAGACCTCGTTTCAAAAGACAAAAACAAAAGCAAAAAAAAATCTTTTGTAAATTACACTTAATTAAGCATGTGTGTGTGTCTGTGTGTGTGTGTGTGAGTGTGCGTGCACGCATATGTGCGTGTGTACCAAGGTGTGGGTATACATCTGGAGGTCAGAGGACAACTTGAATTGGTTCTCTTTTTCTATCATGTGGACTCTGAGCATTAAACTCAGGCAACTGGGCTTAGGGGTAAGCACCTTTATCAGCTGAGCCATCTTGCCTGATTAAAAGTGTCTTTTAATCAACTGAGAATTTTATTTTAATCATCTATCAAAACAACGTCTCTCTTTATCACAAGTGCTTTAAGTGCATAACTTAAGAAACTTTGGCCTACTTAAGACCCTGCACAACCTTGAGCAGAACAAAGTTTAGAATTTCTAATGAGGGGCCCCGATCCCATGACCAGACCTCCCCTCCACGACCCCATCCGACCATCATTCTCTCATAAAAGACTCATTCCATATGCTACTATAACCTTCATACTTCTACAAAAATTCGTGCTGGAATTTTTATCACAATTACATTAAACATATTAATCAATTTGGGAAGAAGATACCTTTTTACAATATTAGCCTCTAATCTATAAACATAATTTAGGTCTCAATTATTTATGTCTTCTTTAATTTTCTTCACAATGAACTCTTTCAAACCACCTTAGGCATATTTTGCTAATTTTTTCTTTAACTATTTGAAGCTGGTATATACAGTATTTAAATAAGTTTTAAGAACTGTTGTGTGGCTAGTATTACAGATTTCAATAAAGCTGCTCATGAATTATGTTTTCCTATAGATTAAGGTTGTGGATTTATACAAATTAACGTTTCAAATCCTTTTCATTTGTTTTTCCAAGATTATTTTAGTGAATTCTAATATTTTCATATTCTAATACAAATGATGGCAAGGGCCATCTACAGAGGTTCATTTCATTTTGGTCTCTAGGGGTAAGCTCTTAATATCACTTCTGAACAGTTGCCACAGATGCTTGTGAATTCTTATGTCATATTAAAGAAGGGCTAGTCTGTTTGTTCTTTGCGAGAGATGTTCATTGTGTTACATTTTATCTAATTATGTTTCTATATCTATTAAGATTTATACTGTTTTGAATTATTCTCTTAATGTAACTAGAGTGACTAAGTTTTACAATTTATATCAATTTTATCAGCCTTGTGTTCCCCCTAAGGGGGAAGAAACCAAGTTAGTCACAGTTCATTATTCTTTTGTATATATCACTGTCTGTGGTTTACTATAATTTTGTTTAGGATTTTACATTGTAAAACGAAAGGTTTCTATTTCAATGGTCACATAATTCTCTTAAAATATCCCTTTCTTTTTTATAACGCCTTGCTATGTAAAGTGATAAAGTTAAGCTAAGAGCATAAAGGAAGCGGCAGTTGTCATCTTTTTCTATTTTCTAGGAGAGTCTCTCTTTTTCTTAAATAGTTCACTGAATTTATCACGGATGGCATCTCTATCTAGACTACTCTTTGGAGAAAGGATTTAATTGTTTTATTTTTGTAAATATAGGACTATTTAGTTTTTCTACTTCTTCATGTGCATGGTTTGGTAATTTAAATTAAACAGAATATGACTTCTCTTCTGCGGAAATTCTTGGAATTACTTCCAGGGGTCACTCGCTATTCACGTGGAACACCAAAACAATGAAGTCTCAAGACAGAAACAGCAATCTTTTCATCTAGACACTTTATTTTCTAGCACTTTTCATCATTTTAAAAGATCTATTATTTCAATTCGCTCTGTTGTTCAGAGTATCAATTAATAATCATTAAAAACCGTTCCAAACAGAAGAAAGAAAAAAAAGTGTTCCAATACAATTGAAATAAATCATGGACATGTATACAAAGGTCATAATGACACTCATTATTATGTATAATTAATCTAACATTTTATAAAAGTTGTTCCAAATATAATTAATGGACTGAAGAGACAGTCTAGGGAATGGGGAGGGGAACAGTAATACGTCTGAGAGAGGATTCATCTCTAGACGACACAAAGAACTAAACAATAAACCCAACAACTCCATCAACAAACAGACTAACAAAATGGACAAGTCTCAAAAGATGAACTACAAATAGCTTATAAGCATATGAAAAGATGATCAACCTCACTAACATTGGAGAAATCCAAGTCAAAACTCTATCAAGCCCATTTTCACTTCAGACGTAATGGCAATCACTAAGAAAACAAAGTAACTTGGGGCTAAACATGCAGCATAGTTGGTCAAATACCGGACAGGATGGACAAAACCTCGAGTTCAGTCCTTAACTCCGCACGAACTAGGCAGGCACGGTGGTGCACACCTACCATCCCAGCACTCAGGAGGGGCTGGCAAGGAGCAGCCAAGTTTGAGTCACAGCCTACTACACAGCAAGTTTGAGACCAGCCTGAAATAGATGAGACCCCGCCGGTTGTGCAGGAAAGGAGGGAAGACCACGTGAGCAGGCAAATGCTGACAAGGATGTAGACAGAAAGCAAACCTTATACGCTGCTGGTTGAAGGGAAATTAGTGCAGGCACTATGAAAATTAATATGTAATTTTTTTGCAAAACTAAAAACAGATCGGCCGTATGACACAAATATCCCACTTCTGGGTATTTACCCAAGGGATTTCAATTCAACACATCACAGAGATACTAGTACATCAGTGTTTATTTCAGCACTAAGCTATGAACTCGACCTAGGTGACCAACAGCAGAGGAATGGATAAAGAAAACGTGCCATGTGTAGACAGTAGAATTTTTTTTTCAGCCATGTAGAAAAACGTAGTTAACTGAGAACAAATGTTGGCAAAGATACAGGGAAAAGGAAACCCTCATCCGCTGCTGGTGAGATTGCAGACTGGTCTAGCCACTCTGGAAATCAGTGTGGAGAAGTCTCAAAATGATAAAAATAGATCTATCATATTACCCAGCTATACCACTCTTTGGCATATGCCCAAAGGACTCGCCATTCTACCCCACAGATACCTGCTCAGCCAGTTGTTCACTGCTGCTCTATTCACGATAGCTAGGAAATAAAAGCAACTTAAATGTTCTTCAGCCAGTGAGTGGGTGGTGAAAATGTGGTACATACACACAATGGAATAGTACTCAACTGTAAAGAAAAGTGAAATCATGAAATTTTAGGTAAATTGATGAAACTGAGTAAGATCATACTGAGTGAGGTAACCTAGACCCAGAAAGACGATGCCGCATGTCCTCTCTCATCTGCGGTTCCCAGCTCCAAGCCTTCAGATGCAAGTATAAGACCTGGAGTCACCACAGAAGTCAGAAAAGCCATAGGAACAGTAACTCTAAACAGGTGAAGGGACTAAGGCAGCTCCAAACAGGTGAACAGCAAGATACGGGAGATAGGAAGAGAGAATGAGAAAAATGGGAGGGACTTTAATTGGGGCGCAGGAGGGGGGAGAGGGAGAAAAGAGCGATAAAGATACTAAGAATATTTGAAGAAGACATAGAGAATATTTTATATTTACATAAAATTACATTCTGTGTGCATTTATGTACACACATGCACACACCACACACACACACACACACACACACAGTTTAACTGCTTGGGGTAATCATGCTCCCACCAAGAGCCATAGATTATCTAACCAAAACCCTAGTACCAAGCATGAGAAACCTCATTTTAAATTGTTGACTAAGGGAGTCCAAGAGACCCCTCCCAAAGAAACTAGACTATTGCTCTTGCCTTTGGTTTCTTCCCAGGTGCTGAAGGTAAGACCACATCACTGAAAAGACCACGCACTTCAGGCATAGGACAGTAAATTGGATTTGACCCAAAAGACTCCTTCTTGAGGACTAGCACTTTCCAGTACTATGCAGGCTGCCAACAATGGCGGGGAGCGCTCAGTAGACCCACCCAGCTGCGATGCCAATGCGCCACACCAACGACCAGCATGGCGAGACATCCCTAAAGGTGCAGGAGTGGCACTTCTATTTGGGGCAGTGACTACCAGCTGTCTAATTGGACTTAAGGCCCATTTAACAGGAGGGCAATTGTGCCCAGCACTGTAAACCTAGCCAATTACCCTTGAAGAGCACCTACTGCCGCCACTTTCTTAAACCAGCATAAATCCTAACTGCATCTGCCACATGTACCCTTCCACCCACAGGTGAGTGGAGCTCTCACCCCTCATCAAAGATGAAGCCGATGCAGACAACTATGGAAACCCACAACAGTCAAATCTGAGAGAACAACTCACTGTGGGATGCTCCAACTCCTGCTGATACATCTACAACACAACCCTGCACCTAAGCCTCAGGGAGCACAGAAGAAGAAGGGGCAGGGAAACTGTAAGAACCAGAGGACCAGGAGATCCTGCAGCAAGACTGTGTTTTCTACACCTCTGATATCTCAGCAATACGTCTGCCTAAACAAGATCTGAAGAAATGCATCTCCAGTTGCCATCCCAACAGGGATGGAGGAAAGCTCTTGGGTCCTGGTCCCTAGATAAAGAGCTACAAGCAATTAATGGTCATATTCATATTAATTAATATCCACAGTCATGTTAAGAGAGGGAGAATTAGTCTCCCCAGGGATGAGCTCCAATCAGCTCAATACAAATAGTCAGGTCTTAAAACATATACTTACAAGCAACCTTAAATGAACTCCGCAGGTTGTACTGACATATATCTACTTATTTTCTGTGGGTGTGTGTTTATGTAACAATGATAAAGAAAAATAAACAGTGAATTTGAGAGGAAGAGGGAACATGGAAGGCATAAGAGAGAGGGAAGAAATTATATAATAATTTAATTAAAAGTAAAATTATAAAAAATATGTGGTTAACGTTGTTTTCAAGAAAATAGGTACAACGGGAAATAATCCTATTCCACACATAAACTAGTCTCAGAAAGACAAATACAGTATATTTCTCTCATTGTGGTTCCTAAATTTTACACTGATATAAATATGACATGGAAATAGGAATAAAACTAAGAAAAAGAAGGGGGGGACTGTTGGGGGAGGAGGAGGCAATAAAGGGGAGGGCAGAGGGGTAGGAGGGGGACTGTGCTCAAAGTACAATGTATTCTTGTTTGAAAGTGTCCTAATGTAGCCGGGCAGTGGTGGTGCATGCCTTTAATCCCGGGACGCGGGAGGCAGGTGGAGCTCTGTGAGTTTGAGATCAGCCTGGTGTACAAGCGCTAGTTCCAGGACAGTTGGGGCTGTTACACAGAGAAACCCTGTCTAAGAAAGGAAGGAAGGAAGGAAGGAAGGAAGGAAGGAAGGAAGGAAGGAAGGAAGGAAGGAAGGAAGGAAGGAAGGACCTAATGTAAATCCAACGTGCAATGAATAAACACAATAAAACATGTTTAAAAGGGAGGGGGAGTATGAGTGTACTTGCTGCCAAACCAGACAACTTGAGATAAATCACATGACACGATGCAAGGAGAGAACCAGCTACTATAAACTCACTGTGGTAGGCATGGGGGTGACACCCAAACACACAACATACATCTTTTTTAAAAACACATTGCTCCAAGTGGTACAAAGCTCCCACGGGCTTTTGGGGGCTGTGACTCCACCCATGGGTTTACTTCCACCTCGCCCAGCCAATTAGCAAGCGCAAGTGACAGGGTGTTTAGACAGGTTTACGCTCCTTTCAGGAATAAAATCAGGTGAGCAGCTATATAAACCACAAAGCTGGGCTCTTGTGGCTGTTTTCATGTGTGTGTGTGTGTACATGTGAGTATGAGCCACGTTGAGAATGTAGAGTTCAGAAGACAGCTTTCTGAAGATAGTTTTCCCTTCCCACCTTTATGCAGCTCTGGGACTCTAACTGAAATGGTAAGGTTTTACAGATACAGGAAATTTTAGCCATCAGGTGACTAACCATATAACTTTGTAGACAAGGAAATATGATCATGGAGTCTAAGCGACCCATGTAATATTATGTAGGCAATAAATGGCAGAGCCAGTGTCAACAGCTCTGGTTGCCTGGTTACTGCCATAACCGTCTCTCCACGGCATTATCTTACCTTTCAGACTATACATTCCTTCCGGAATTAAGAAGATCACACTAAAATCCTTTTTACACCTTTTTTTTTTTCAAGAACACTCGACTGTATAAAGATAATGAACTGGGCTTGGCAACTTAAACCTGTAATCCCAGGACAGTGAGGCTGATGCAGGAGAATTACTCAGAGTAGCTCAGCCAGAGTTACATAGTGACTTTCAGTCCAGGCTGGGCTACAAACTGAGACCCTGTCTCAGAAATATCAGGAGCTGGGGGCGGGTGTGGCCTGGTGGGTAAAAACACTTGCTGCGCTGACATGGTGGCCTGGGCTTGAAGTCCNTAAACATAGAGATGAATCAGGACCTGAACCATAGTAGCTAAGACTTTTGGGGTTCATGCCGTCCCAATCATGTTGAATTTCAAATTACTGTGGCTCAGCATCATTCCCATCTGGCTGTAGGAATGTGCAGGTCTTGACTGTCAAGAGCCTTTCTGCCCCTGCCATACTGACGACTTCTACAGCATGTTTACTCCCACTATGTATATTGTAACTGCAGGTAAAATGATACCATACATTCAAACTCAAACTGAAATGATACTAGTTTGGTTTGGTTTGGTTTGGTTTTTCTGTTTCTTTCTTTGTTGTTTGTCTGGCTTGGTTTCTAGATTTTTAAAACAGGGTCTTGTGTAGCCAAAGCTGGCCTTGAACTCACTATGTAGCTGAGGTTGGACTTGAACCTGATCTACTTGCCTCCATCTCCCGGGTGCTGGGATTACAAGCATGCACCACAACACCTGGCTTTAGTGGCAAGCTTTTGATATATACTGAGCACACTCTAAGTTCCTGGTTACCAGGGATTGTAATGTATATCCATATTGTCTGCTGCTGTGAAGTAGCATTCTGGAAAGACTAATAGATACTGACTGCCAACTTGACAGAATCAAGAATCACCTAGGAAACAAGCTTTTGGGCATGCCAGTGAGGAATTGTTAGATTGACTCAAGTGGAGGATGCAGTATCATTCATTCCGTAGGCTGAGGCCCCAGATTGTGCAAGAAAGCTGAGTACAGGCTTTCATAATTCCCTGCTTTCTGACTGGACACAGTGGGGACCGACTGCCTGCAGCCCCTACGACCATGCTGGGTTGTACTGTGGGCTAAAACTACCCTCTTCCGCTTGCTTTTGGTCTGCTGTTTTCACAGCAAAAAGACAGGTAACTAACACCTACCGGAAGGCAGACACAGTGCTCTGGATAAGCCTGTGGTTGTGAATATAAGAAACTCAATCTGCAAGTTCAAGTATCAAGTCTACCAACTATGACCTGCGTGTCCTCAGCCAAATGGCCTTGTCTCGGTTTCCTTGTTTGTCGGAGCACCCTCAGAGTTCCTGGGGAGAGTTAAAGTGATGTCATTTATTATCTTGGCCCGTAATAACTGTTTAAAAGTATTAACTGTGACAAGATGATTTTGCGTGATTAGCTGTTCCTATTCCATCCCTGCCACTCACTGTAATCCCTCCTGCCCTATCCTAAATTACTTAAAAATTCAAGATTTTCAGTGGACTCTCTCTCTCTTTCTCGATAAATATATCTAGTACATAAATAGTAAATCATCCAAATCCCATTAACTCGAGGTAATTTTATTTAATAATCATATTTCGAGTTGGACAAATAAATAAATGCCAAAGCAATTTTTATTAAATCCTGTTTTCTCAATGGTTATTTGGAACACATCACTCACATGCAAGCCCCAAGACTATTGAATAACAGATAAAATAAATAATGACCATAATGCAAACCACATTCTGATTCCCACTTTCCTGGTTATAACAAGTCCATGTAAGAACTGTAAGAGCCAAAAAGCAACATGCTTATTAACTGTGGGCTACTCTGCTGTATACATAGAGCTCAGAGATCACATGGGCTTTCCATAGTCTCGTTTAAGCTAACGTTTCCTTGGAGCCCAGTTCTCAAAACCACTTAGGAATTTCAAGATTTGTCTTGGGAAAAAAAATATATCATATTTCCATGACTTAGCCTGAACACAAATTGAGAAAGCTCCCTGAATGCAAACCACCCTGGGGGACAGGAAATGGCCATTGTTTTCGAAGAAAAGCAAGATGTGTCTGCGTACAGGAAATCAAGCTGGTTTTTGGAGATTGATCTCAACTTCCCCCGCCCACAAGCCCCTGTGTGCTGTGTAGACAGCTCCACATTTTACCTCCCCCTTGGGAGCAGCGAGGGGAATAGAAATACGGGCACTTATCATCCAGGTCGAAGGCTTTCTATTCAGAACGGTCACAGGAATGCATCAAGAGAAGCATAGCCCCTTTCTTTTTTTCACATTTCATTTCATTTTAAAGTATTCGGGGATTTACAGGGATTCTAGATTTCGAATACGCAAGTTGTGAGCCTCCGGGGAGACCTGGCAAGGCTCCCCTCCACCCTGCACCTCCCGACATGTGGAGTTGGCTGTGGCCATGAGGCCTTCATTTCATCTTTCCTTGTGAACACAGTAATGACACCACTAGCCGCAGCGATTTTTGATTTTTTTTTAAATTCTTGCAAGTAAAATATTATTATGAAGCAAGACCCAGGACCCCCCTCCCCCCAAAAAAAAGGCTTAGATGTGGTCCCAGCTGTACCACAGACCTTTCAACAGAGATTGGCAAGGAGGCCAGACCTAAGCCTGCCTAGTGTTTGCAGAGGACGTGTTAAGGGATGAGCTTTAGAGAAAGCACTACTACAAAGGCTGGTCAGCGGCTAAATGCGATGACTACACTATAAAGCAATAAAGAGCATAGGATCCCAGCCAACCGTTTTTATTAAAACGTCCATCCCGAATGCCTTGCTTCCATCCTCAAACTGGACGGGGGAATAGTGGAGAATTTCTACGGTAGCCTCTTCTGGGCACGTCCTCTCCGAATGAAGGCCGGAAGGGTTGAGCCTGTGTCACAGTCCCTAGCAAGAGAACTGCAGCAAGGTGACAATGTGATTAACCTGAGAAATATCTCAAGTCTTGCTAATATATATTTTTTTTTCTGTCAGTTCAGACAGGATTCATGGTGTGGTTTCAAAAACTAGCCTTGGAGGTTTGTGAATCTATTGAAATGAAAAGGATAAAGACGTGTTGGTGTAGGAAGGCTCGGTAGGTGCTCTGTAACATTTTCTAATATCGCTCTAACAGGGTCTATACGGCAGCCCCGCAGCCTCACTCCGTTACCGTCCTAGACGCTGCAGCAACATCCGTGATTATTATTTAAGGATCACGGTGATTCCCTTCACTGCATGGGGGAATAAAGAAAAGCAAAAGCAGGGCTATTATCCTGTGTTTATAACAAGTCTATTACCATAGTAACGCCTGTGATGTCACAAATGCTACACCCAGGGCCAGAAGCTGTCTCTGAGGGGGAAGGGCGGCTGAGCTTTGGAAAATGGGCACAAGCCTGTGAGGCCAAAGCAGGGTCGATACCGAGGTAATGATGGAAACACAGGGAGATTCCCTCCTCCAGAAAAAAGGAGGGGGTGGGGCAGGACCAGAAGAGCAGTTCCCCGGGCCCAGAAGTGAGCTCACCCACACTTCTTGTATGCAGCTGTGCAAAGGGAGTGGAAATCCAAGTGAATGTGGTATTTCTGTGTTCCCAGTCACAAGCATTCCACTGGGTTCCCTGGCTGCCAAGACGTGAGTGGGATCCAGTGGTGAGCCTGCCCGAGCTCATGAGCCGGCTGAGAACCAGCACTTGCCCAGACAGAGTCTCTCAAATCTGGAAGAGGGGCAAGTGCCTCAGAGGGCAGCCCTTGAAAGTTAGGATTTTCCTCTCAATGACCATGGGACTCATAGGCCCCCAGATCCTCAAGGACAGTAAAGGAGTCAAGTCTCTCCTGAACATAGGGACTTCTAGAATGGGCTTGCAGGAGGAAGCTGTATCTCCTGCCACTGGGGAACCTAGAAGTAATGGCATGTTGATATAAGCATTGCTATTCTGAAACAGTGTGAAATGAAATGGCTACTTTCTATGAAAAAGAATGCTGGGTTGGGAGTCAGGAGACCCTAAGGACTTAGAAGACACATGATCCAAGGGAGCCATTTAACCTGCTTGAACTTTGTGCCTTTAATGACGCCCAACAGGCTATTTCTCAGAATTGCTCTAAAAGCTGCATTAAATAAAAGAATGAGGATGAGGACCAAGGAGATGGCTCAGCAGGTGAAGTGTTTGCCGCCGGTGGATGGAGACCTACGTTCGAGCCCCAGAATCCACACAGGTGGAAAGAGAGAGCCAGCTTCACAAAGATGTCCTTTGACCCTCCGCCATCGCACACGCTCCACACACATCATCACACACACAAATTTGATTTAAAAAAATTCACTCAGCGAACATTAGAGTAGACCACTTTGCGAACACAGGAAAAGCGTTGCCTCCCTGCCCCGTCACAGCTTACAATATTCCAGAATACCTGCCACATGCACAGCCTGACTCTGAAGGCCTGCTCAGCTCGCAGCTACCGCGAGAACTCGCTAATCCTGTCCTGCCTAGCGTGACATTCAGCCAAAGTCCTGCCCACCACATGGTTTAAGTTTCATTTTTTTGGTAAATAGGGTGTTGTTGGAACACAGCCACACTCCTTGATGCATGCATCATCTAAGGTTGCGTTCCTCCTAAGGCAGCGATGTCCTGGGTAACTGTGAGAGACAGTGTGACCCACAAAGTCTACAGTCCTGCCAGGCTCTCCACAAGCAAGGTCTACTAGCCTGGCCCTAGTTTAGGAAATCAACAGTCGTCTCTTTGGGCGAGTTTCTGCTTGGTGAGAGCTAGAAGGTGGAGACCATTGGGGTCTCGTCAAGGCAGACAGGGCAGGGTAGAACGGACACAGAAAAGGAAAGACATCCGTCCCTACACTTTGTTTTCCACAGATGAGTGCCTTGGAGTTCCACAGCAGACAGCAGAAAACCACTGGGGTTTGGTTACCCTGGCTTCTAACTCCTCAGAGTTCCTCCGGCTACGACTTCCAAGGCTCGGTTTTTGGCCTCTCTCCTTTTGCATATTTATTTCCTGATCTGATGTGGAATTAGAGTTAAATAGAAGCTGTGTGCTTGGATTCCACGTGGCTGGCTCCACAGGAAACTTCAGGGCAGGTTCTCTGGCCTCACTCTTGCTCGCCTCAGCTATGCTAATTTCTCAAACCGTTTTCTTTGTTCAAATAAATCTTGGAGACGGATTTGTGTCTGGATACACACCTTCCTATGCCCCAATGATGTGTATGAAGACTCTAGTCCCGATTAGGGCTCAAAAAGAAAAAAAAGAGGCACCCTGTTTGCTACCTAGCTCTCCTGTGGTGGCTATCCTAGGAACACCCTCATCTCCTCAACTCCAGGAGGTAGGACTGTGAGCCCAGGCTATAAATGAGGGACTGAAAGGATCCGCGGGCAGAACCTGTCCTCTTTCACAGTGCTGCTGAGGGACAAAGCCTGGATTGAAACCCAGGTTTTCTCAGGCTGAAGCCTGTGTTCCTGCTACGTTGTCACACCCACTAATTAACACCCTTGAAGCCCTCATCTAAGCCACAGAATATTCATTCAGTTGGGAGCTCTACATCTACAAAATTACCTACCCTTTTCTTGCCAAGTAGCCTACGCAAAATATGTCTTTGGTCCTTATAAACTCTGGTCCCTCTGTATCATTAAAACAATCAACCAAAGGAAAATAAGATCACCGATAAGGAAAATATTACATGATTCGCCAATTATGTCAACAGTTAGCACTAACAATGAGTTTAATAACAAATGAGTCTTAATTTAATAACATAACTAATGGCCGCTGTATGATAGATCAGTTTGACTTGTTAAAATATAGTAGGCCAACAAGACAATGTGGTCAAAGCCACGAAGGAATGCTTAAGACAATGTATAAATACACTGTAACTCAAGCTGAGGAATCTGTATTGAAAATGCCCTCGCTGTTTATGGGAGCATAATCAAACATCTATCCTCTCAAATATGAACACAAGCATTAATGTTAGCACGTTACAATAAATACTGCTATTATAACTCAGTATTTGTCAATGTTCAATTTGACACAAACACAAATAACTAGCAATAAAAGTAAAGCATTCTCGCAAAATTCCACCATTTCACAGCAGGCCAGAGTTTTCCTGGGTATTTGCATGAACTACGTCTGGAAGCTACAGCGAACACCATCAAGCTCTGCCCTCCACCACCAAGATTTAATGCACAGTCACCTAATTTTCTGGAAACATAAAACAACCGATTACATTTTCATGCAAGTGGAACTCAGATTTCCGTCCTTGTAAGAGCTCAGAGACAGCTTTCCAGGAATGGGAGAGGATTCTGTGGAGACGCTGCATAATACAACTGGCTTCTTGAATGGATTTAGAGGAAGGCACGTGCAGGAACATGTCTGCCACATGTCTTCTTCCAAAAATGTCCCTTTCCTCAGAAAACCCCAAAGGCCTGGCCCTCCTTATGCACCACCCTCTTCGATCATGTGTACATTTTGCTAGCCAGTCATTGTATATATCTTATTCTAAAGAAAAAAAAAAGAACCAAAGTAAGTGGCTACAGAGAAGGAAAGTATCTTTTTCTGAGTCTGGTGGAGAAAAGTTCTGGAGTCAGTTGAACACTACAGTCCAAGCGGAAACAGATAAGGAAATTTTGGGGATAATAGCAATAATACATTAAGCAATATGTGAACTAACACTTATCTATAACATTCATCAAGCCATATTCATTTAAGTTGAGTTTTTAATAAACTATCTAAGACAGCGAAAACGATTGCATACGGACTGTTGGGGTTGGGAATCCCAATAGTGCTTACCTGCTGGCGGCTTTATAAAAGGTGGTGGGATTAAAGGTACAATAATGGGCACATTGCCATGGTCCTTTGACCCTGCAGGTGAGTCACTGAGTCCATTCCCAGTGGCAAGGCCTGAATAGCCCGCGCTTATATTGTATGATGAAATAACACTGTCCTCCGGTAATTTTGGTTTTGGCAAGGAATTTTCTGTAAGAGAAAAAAAATCATTCAATATAACCAAGAACTTATTCATTAGACTTAATTTTTTTTCCTTATTTCTTTAAGTACATTGGTTATGTAAGAGAACGAAATTTCCCTCGCAAACCTTGAAGCAATTTCCCAGAACTCCACAATCCATCCTGAAGCTTTATAGTTTTGCTACCAGCAATTTCCAAAGGGCTTTTCTTTATAATTTGCTCCACTATGATAGTTAATATCCCAGCTGAATCTTCGTGATGAATTTTAGCACTGTAAAATCCCACAGAAAATGGAGAGGCAATTAACCTTTTCTACGAATAAAGGGATATATAGCAAGCATCACTCCCTGGCCATGGGGGAAGCCTAGAATGTATCCCAGAACGGTAGCTCTGTCCCACTGCATTATGAATCTAAGCCATGGTATAGTCAACTGAACCAAACGATTACATCAAAATACAACAAAAACTACTATTGCACTGGGTATTGTAATATCCATTAAAATGAACAAAAAATGGAAATAAAATTTGCACACAGATATCCTTGTATCACACAGAGAAGGGGGGAGGGAGGGGTGGGAGAGAAAGAGAGAACTTCAACCATGAGAAGCATGGGAGTCTTCCCATGTTCCCCGGAGACAGACGATCACCCAGGCGAAGGACGACTGAGGCTATTAGTTCATAGAATATAAGCGCAGGACTTGCATTTTTTCATTTGCAGCAAAATTGATGATACTATCTTCATAACGTGATGTGCACAATTTCATAGCAAGCTTAACATAAAATTTGTCATGAAGATTCAATTCCACACGCCTGCAGGACGGCTCATTTACAGTCCATTGGCATATAAGAAGAAGAGCGCTTTCTTAAAGACGTGGAATGAGGTATTTGAACAGGTATTTTGCCGATCGATTTTGATGCAACATACACACTGAGCCAACAGCCAGCGACAAAGAACAGTTAGTTGTACCCACATTTTACCAAAATTTCCTCACACGTCCTTCCTCTTTTATCTTATACACAGACTCGCTTTCCAAATTTAGGTTTCCTAATTCTGGAGTCACACAGGCTTCCCACTTAGGCTCGGCACTGCTGTCCACTCAGAATCCATGTAAATTCTGCTCTGCCATTCCTCCGCAATTGCCACACGCTAGCTGGACTTTGATCTAACCATCTACAGCTTGTTCTGCTCTTGACCCTCTGCAAGAGCGTGGGGCAGCAAGACAGGGAAGCCGACACACAGAATGAAAATAAGGCTTCCTTTTAGAACTCCCATCCAAATGCAAGGAATGGGGGCTCACAAGACAGCAGCGACCCCCCCCCATCTGAACATATAAAACCCTGCATTGCGCTTCCCAGAAAGCCCCAGCCCCCAGCACTGATGATGCATCAAAGGGACAATGGAGCTCCCAGTCAGCAAGCACTGCTTCTCTGCAGGACTGCAGCCCTAAGGTCCTCGCTCCTGGCCTGTTTTCCCAGTGCTGTGTCTATTTTTGTTTTCTGTTGAGCTCTGGTGTTCTGTGGAACTCTGCTTACAGGAAAGCACAACTGGGAATACATCTAAAGCGACTCTTCTGGAACCTTCCCGCCCCCAGCTCCCGTTCACCCAAGGAATTTCTACACAACACGAAAGGTATAGGTATGTAAAATATGTACACAAATCAGACATTTGCTGATAACACATCATGAAGAAATTATCTAAAAACAATCCCTGTATCATTGTACATGCAATTTTGCCATTTATGAAAGATGAAAGCAAATGTGTATATTAATGAGAGGGATATACTGGTGTCATTTCACATAGGGAAGTAAATCTTGGCTGAAATGTCTGTTACAATGTGATACAGAACATCATCAACATTTCTCAGTGTTGGTCTGTATTTTGACTTGTAATCAATGCCAGGAACCCCACTGCACAGAATGCATAGGGCAGAATGGCAGGGGCATGTTTACAGTCATTTTGGAAATTATTGGAAATTCTGTCCTAATCCCAATCCAAAATTCATTTAATGATTTTTTTTTTAAAAAAATGCAATTCAAGTCAGCTACGCAGATGCCATTTTTAAAAAGCTAGAACCCTCATCCAGAAACAGACGGAAGCAGATGCAGAGATCTGCAACTCACCACCAGGCTGAGCTCCCGGAGCACAATCAAAGAGAGGGAGGGGTGATAATAGGAACAAAGGGGTCAGGACCATGGTGGGGAAACCCACAGAATTAGCTGACTAGACCTAGTGGGAACTCACCGATTCGGACTAGCTAACAACTGGGGAATCTACATGGGAACCAAACTCGGCCCCCATTCTGCAGGTGACAATGGTGTGGTGTGGGCAGTATACGGAGCCACTGGCAGAGGGACCAGAATCTAACTCTCAGCCATGATCTGGCTTTGTGGAGCCCATTCTCTATGGAGCGATACCTTGCTCAACCGAGGCACCCGGAGGGGAGACCTTGGTCCTGCCTCAGCGTGGTGATGAGACAGGCTTAGCTGACTTCCCAGGGGAGGCCTTACCCTCTCTGAGAAGCATATGGGGAGTGGGGTGGTAGGAGCGGGAAGAGAAGAGGGAGGAGAACTGGGATTGGTATGTTAAAAAAAAATATTTTTTAAAAGCCAAATATTCCAAGACAATAAATCCAAAATTATACTAATTTGGCACTTAAACTCTGACGAGTAACATTAGAAATATTAAGATTTTGCTTTCCACTCAGTGGATTCTGAACCACAGAGAGGGGCAACAGGAAAGAATTTAGAGATCAAAAGATGGATCTGAATAACTTCTCTGCTACTTCTTCCCTGTGACTTGGTTTGAGAGTTGGTTATTGTCTCTGAAAATTTATATAATTCTACTTGATTGTTGCATGCAATAAATGAGAAAAATGTGTGGATAGTAAAGAAAAAAAAGATTTTGCTTTCCAAAATTAAACAACGATATTTCTCCAAGAGCAGAGAACTTTGTATTTATGGTAGGAACACTGCAACTCACAACAGACAATACTCTTGCATCTGAACCAAGGTGTTTCAGGAGGCATCTGTTGTCGCTATATGACAT
Organism: Alexandromys fortis; assembly: GCF_014885135.2. Classification (NCBI taxonomy): domain Eukaryota; kingdom Metazoa; phylum Chordata; class Mammalia; order Rodentia; family Cricetidae; genus Alexandromys; species Alexandromys fortis. The sequence goes on along the minus strand of NW_026068065.1, from coordinate 1,060,057 downwards.
GACAGCCTGCACGGGGCTTGCGTGTTCAGAACCAAGGCCGCGGAGAAGTCGCGTGATGCATCACAGGCACGCGCCGCACTGCCAGCAACACCTCAGACGTGTTACACATTGATTTGCGTGAATTCGGGGCCACTATAGCTTCAGAAACCTTTCACCATTGCCAAAGTTTGCACAAGTCCCACATTCAGTTCCTCGGTCCCATATGGGTCACAGCCCAGAGTGCGAGGAGCTGAGGTTTAAGCTGCGTGTGTGGATGACAACCAAAGGAGACCCACAGCAATTCCACTCTGGCAAGGGGAGACAGTTCGTTCACCTTTGCGTGAGCAAAGAGCCTTTACCTTTGAGAACAGAAATATGCTGCCGGCTCTCCCCATCAGTAGGGTAGCTCCTGAACTCGATGTCGTCACCGTCTTTTAATTCAACCTTGTCATAGCCGTACCAGCCCAGAAGTTCATTCATGGTGTTCTCTGCAAAGTTCTGAAAGAGAAGCAGAAGCTGCTACTCAGTTCCGTAATCAATAATTATTTGGAAAGAACATACAAGTTAAATTCTGTTAGCCGTATCCCATTTCATGTCAGCCCCACTTCCCCTAGAGGACTGTTCACTTTTCAATCATGTTCAAGGCTGTAATGCATTTAAATCGCAGAATGACTCATCCGGTTATGACAGGCCTTCAGACAGTGGCAGTTTAAAGACAAGAAAAAGGTGCTTGTCCTTTTCGTCTACGAATAGGAAGTCGTTCTTTAGCGTGTTCTTCTGCAGTTTATGTTCTGCAGGAATACAAAAATATTGAAAGGAAGCATGCAAAGGAAATAAGAAAAGATTTTGAAAATAAAATGAGCTTTTCGTAGTTCTAATTAATTTAAATTAGAATTGCTTTCTGACTCGGTGTTGTTACTTTAATGTGCCTCTTACTGCAAATAAAACAGTCTCAATAGAAACATAATTTCTCAACTGCCAGTCAGTACCGTACCAAAAGAACCGACTAGATTTCAAGGGTCCCTCCTTACAATTTTCCTTTTGCCAAGGTATTTGTTAACTTGATGGATACTTTGTTTTACAATTGTGCTAGAGACAGATTCATTCTCTGTGAAACCAAAGGTCACTTATGTCTTCTGATAAGTGACGTGAAAATGCCAACTAACTTGAAGTCAGCTAGATTTTGGATAAAATTACTTTGTCAACTGTAAGCTAACATGTGACCGTACGATGTCACTGCTGTTATCGGAGATATCCAAGTTTGTAAACAGTGGGCATGGTTTACAGATTCAATACTTATGCCAAGTGCCTGTGTCTATCTGTTTATCAGTTGCTAGATCCAGAGACAAAATGTGCGGCTCTGCGCTACTGCTCTTTATACCTAAGCAGCTCTCGAGCAGCCACAAGCCTTCTACTCTGAACTAGGATAACTACATATCCTGACTTCTCTGTAGCTCAGAGAACCTTGTATTACTCTTCTTAGATACTGTCGTTTCTGAATTCCACCGGGGAATATAATTTATATACCAAAGTGAAGCACCAAGGCTGAGCCTGTGTGCGGGAACCCTCAACATGTGTTTCAGGTTTCCCTAAATGCTCTGACTTCAGATCTCAGAAGGGTTTCATAAAAGATATTACATGTTGAGCCCACAGAAATAAACCTGGCATTTCAAACCACCCACGGGATGCTACACTTTTCCCCCTTAGTACCCACTTAAGTTCTAAGATCCAACTATGATGCTTTAGTACACCAGCAATTAAAAAAAAATAGCCAGATTGATTTAGTGCCGCCATCCTCGTGGCTAACAGCCAGCCATATCAAACTTTAGTGGGGCATTTCCTCTCTCTGATGGATGGCCATGCCCACATGAGATAGACATTCTTCCCGTGAACGCACAAAGGTGATATGCTCGCTATGAATACTAAGCGTAGCAGCTTCAGGGATACCACTGAGGAAAACTGGGCTAAGTGCTGTTCCATTTAATCAAAGGAGATTCCTTTAATGAGATGGTGCTCTTCCCTAAGACCCGTTTCTTTCACGAACCCCAAAATGACAGTATCTTAGCACACACACACACCCAGGTCCTCCACCAGACGTCTGGCAGCAGAAATCTCCGAGGCTGATTCTTGCCTTGCATCAAAATCTGTCCCCAACAGTATTAAAAGCCAGGCTCAAGCAATCCTGTGGGGCTGTTTGCTGCTTGCCCCAATCTCTAGGAGAACTGTGCCAGGAAGACAGATGTTCTGTGTAGTCACGCCCAGCTACTACATCTGGTTTGGTGCACCCTTTCCTAGTTCAGTCTGAAGGCTCGTGGTACCCTACTTGCAAGACACTACTTTCTCCACTGTTTCTACGTTCTGAAGTCACACAAAGGCTACAGATGCATAATTCATGCATCAACCTCCCAGCTGAGGAGATAGATTTGTTTGTTTTAGTCCAGCTGCAAATCCATTCATTCATCCTTCCAGAGCCAATCTGAGGGATCCATGCAGAATTTTCAGACATCAGATAAAAACTGAAACCTCAACTGGATTATTGACACCGAAGTCATATTATTTGGACATTTTAACAAAAACAAAAACTCAGTTTTATTTATGTTTTCTGTTGAAAACTCAGAGCCATCATGAAACATTCAATATGAATTTGATCTATTCTATGATTTTCGAGTTACTATAAATGTCAGGAAAGTAACTACAAAAGGTTCCTTTTCTTGTCACTGAAAATGAAAATAAATGCCAAATTGTTCTGATATATGAGTGCAGGGGCAGGAAACAACAGGCGTATAGGAGCTCAAGTGATAAATCTCAGACCGTTTGAGAAGGAAGGAACATAGTGAAAGAGAGAAATTGAATATACACACATGAACACACACATATATATATACATACATACATACATACATACATACATACATACATACATACATACGAAATAGAGAGGCTAGAAAAATGGCTCAGCAGTTAAGAGCACTGGCTGCTCTTCCAGAGGACTCAGGTTCAATACCTAGCACCCACAAAGCCGCTCACAACTGTCAGTATCTCTAGTTCTAGGGGGATCCGAATGCTTTCTTCTGACCCCTACGGGTCCTGCACACACATGGGACCAAGACATACATGCAGGCTAAACACCCATTCACATAAAACTAAATAATAAAATTAAAACTAAAAAGAGATAGGCTATAAACTCTCCCATACCCACTATTGAGTTAAGAAGCCAAATATCCTCAAGGCATAAAACATTTAATAGTCTAAGTTTCTAGATAGAGTGTAATATGCTAGACAGTACATGGACTCATTACGTTGCAAACCAAAGTAAAGGAAAGCGATTTTTGCCATTGTCACCTAACACTCCAGGTGATGTAAACTATGAAACATTTACGGCCTAGACATATTTTCAACCCTTTCTTGCAGAGAATCCCAATAACTCTTGCTTCAGCTGTAAATAAACAAACAAACAAAAAAAAACAGGGTTTCTCTGTGAAGCTCTGACTGGCATGGGCCTTACTGTGTAGACCAGGTTAACCTCAAACTCACAGAGATCTGCCACTGAGTGCTAAGATTAAAGTCCCACCTTGCTTCACGTTCCCGCATTCTTACAGTATTGTTCTTTAAAAAGCAATTTTTTAATTGAAAAAGTAGTCCTTTCTTAAGTTGTTTCTTGCTTGTTTGTTTAAAGGGAGATGGGCAAGACAGTAGCAAAGGCAAGAACACTTCTTGATAAGAGGGGAGGGGTGCTGCTGTACTGGGGCCATGTAAGGTACTTCCTCAACCCTTCAAGCAACATTTCTCCTGACTAAGGCAGGAAATGTCTCCACAGTAAGAGTTCCCACTGCTCCTTCAAAGGACCCAAGCTCAAATCCCAGCATCTACATAGCAACCAGAAACCATCGGTTGTACCAATGCCTGGACTTGGATGCCCTCTTCTGGCCTCCAAAGGTACCAGACACACATGTGGCGCACAGACATACATGTATGCAAAACACTCTTACACATAGAATAAATTTGCTTTAGAAGTCCCTCCTAGCTTTAGAATTATATGAAATCATGGAAATTCTACTTATGTGGAAAAACAAAGCAATTTTTGCAAGTAAATGCCAGAACGATGGTGACCACACAAGCATAAACTCTACTGAGCAGTCGTTATTTCAAATGCTTTATCGTTGCTCTCAGGAACCACCAAAATGTGCCAAAACTGCAATATTTTGGCAACTGAATTATATTCTGCAGACTGTTTTCTTGTCTTTGGAAGAGACACAAAAATCCTCTCTCATACTATGTGGTCCAATTTGAGTTTGGAAAATAGGTCACTAAAATTAAAATGCTAATTTCTAAGTCTTAGAGCACTTTGCAGTGTTTCCACGTCATTTACATCTGTGGTTCCTTTCGACGTGCCTGCGTGCTGGGTGCTTAGTTTCCACAATAAATGCCTGGTGAACTGAGGTGAAATCCTTATTTGACGACAGAAAATCAGAGCACAGAAGACCATGGAGCATCAAACCGAGATAGAGGTCTTCCCATTCTTTCTTCTCTAACTTAATTTTTCTTAACTTCAGATGTGAGTACTATATTTACACCGCTTCCACCCCTCTCTCTTCCCCCCTCCAACTCTTCCAGTGCCCCCCAAAACGCCTCCTCAAATGTATTACCCCTTCTGTATTATTGTTACATATATAAACATGCATCAACACCCACACATGCATGCACACATCACTGGGTCCATTTTGCTCTTGTGCATATGTCACTGGATTGGATAAAATCAGAGGACTTATCTCTGGAGAAGACCACTTCTCCCCATCTCAGCAGCCATTGACTGCAGGTAGCTCTTGACTTAGGGGTGGGGCCTTGTTCCTGGTGATGTCATTATGCAAGTCTTGTTTTGGCATCCACATTGTTGAGACTAATCTTCTGATCCATTTATTTATTTATTTATTTATTTATTTATTTATTTATTTTGGTTTTTCGAGACAGGGTTTATCTGTGTAACAGTCCTGGTTGTCCTAGAACTCACTTTGTAGACCAGACTGGCCTCATACTCACTGAGATCTGCCTGTCTCTACCTCCCAAGTGCTGGGATCACAGGCGGCACCACCACTGTCTAGCCCTAATCTTCTGATTCTTATGCCAAGCTTAATTCTACTGTAGATGCAGCGGCAAAGAGGCCAGTTTACCTCCTGGGTCAGTCAAGACCTGACAAAGAAATCGTACCATGGAATGTCAGTGTTATCAATGCATCTGCCTCTGTTGAAATTTTGCTTGCATTGGAGTGGACTGTTGGCCTTTACTCTCCGTAATCAGCGGTATTGTTGGAGATGGGATGTTCAAAATTCACAGCAAAAACTGAAACTTCTCCTTGTGCAACTTTTGACATCACATGTGGCCGAGTGCTTTGTCTATCCCATAACCACCCCATCTCTTTCTTACGCTCTCTGATTTCCCTTCCTTATCTCTGGGGCTCCGAGGAAAAGATCGCAGTCCTATCACTTAGTCGGAAGGCAGCTCTCATAGAGTTAAATAAGAGCTAGGCCATAGATATGTAGGAAGAAATTTCCCTGTTTCTTCATTCCTTTTTTGTCTTTCTTTTATTTGTGTGTGTGTGTGTGTGTGTGTGTGTGTGTGTGTGTGTGTGCTCGTCCACACGCATGCACCTGTATGTAAGCGCATGCGCACGTGTGTTTGGAGAACAGGAGGAAGCTGGAGTGCCCTCAATTGCTTCTCCACAGGGTTTATTTTGAGATACGTTCTCTCACTAAACCTGGAGATCACCAATTCAATTAGATTTGGCACCTATAAAACCCCGTGAGTCCTATATCTGCCCCCGAGGCTCTTCAGAGCTAAGGTTACAAGCATGCATGCTGCACCTGCAGTTTTATTTGGGTTCTAGGGATCTGAATTCAGGTTCTAAGACTTGCAGTTTTACACACTAGGACATTTCTCCAGCTGCTCTTTACACCTCCCAAGCTCTTTTGATACTAGCAAACTCTGTGTGTGTGCGTGCGTGCGTGCGTGCGTGCAATTCTTGTTGAATCTTAATTCCAATGACATTTCTTTGACACTCTCATTCAGCTAGAAGTCTTATACAAATGTCAAAGTTCAGGGCTAGAATTGCAGCTCAGTTGGTAGATGCTCCCCTCCCATCCACGAAGCCCTGAGCTGGGTCCCCAGCACTGCATAAACTGGATTTTGTGACACATGCCTATAATCCCAGCACTGTAGAGGATCAGAAACTCAGGGCCAACCTCCGCTACATAATGAGGTTGAGGTAGCCTAGGCTACGTGAAACCCTGTCTCCATTTTCTTCAAAGATAATGACAACGCTAGTGAGCACCCTCATACTTCTAAACAGAACTCTAATTCTTACAACTTTTAGAAAGGGTAATTTGACTTCATAAGTTAAAAGCCTTAAATATTTAAATACCACTTGACTTGGTAATTTTATTTGTATCGATTTTAGCAACTAGCCTAAGAAAATAGGTACAAAAAGATTTATGTTCAGGAATACTTATCTCAGGGTCGTTTTCTTAGAAAGAAAAAACCTACATGCCAAACATGGCTAAATAAATTTCAGTTTAATCATACAATAGGATACATTTTGCCATTAAAATATACACAGTAGATAAATTTTAGTGACTTGAAAAGCTATTAACAATATACTAATTTTTAAAAGAGAACTGATTTTAAAAAACACACATAGAAAAGAGCATAAAATATATGATGCTCATAGTAATTATTCTAGTGGGAAAACTAAAGCTTTGTTTTACTATCTATTTCTTGTCTAATATTTGTTATATTACTTTTATATTTATGGGGTGTGTGCCTGTGTGTGTATGCACATGTGCATGCAGGTGCCTGTGAAGGCCAGAAGAGGGCATCAGATCTTCTGAAGCTGTTGTTCCAAGCAGTTGTGAACCCACCCAACATGAATGCTTCAAAGCAAACTTAGTTCTCTGTGAGAACAATGTGTTCTCCTAACAGCTAACCATCTCTCCAGCCCCATTCTCTGGCCATTTCTAGTACTCATTCTACTACTTCTGTCGTGACTCTGTGCTGCTTTTATAAAAATAAAAAGCTAACTTTAATTAAAAATTAATTAACATTTAGTCTCACTCATAGGCAACTGTATCAGTCATCTCCACAGTTTAAATGATAGTAAAAAGAGAATCTGTCAGTCACATTACTTCACTTCATAACATTCTGACATGTATTCCCAAGAAGGCAGAGCACTTGGGAGATACTTTCAAAGGAAAAGGAAGCTCCAAATCCTGAACGATTCACAAGTTGGCGAAGAGAGGTCTGGGGAAGGGAAGTGCTGGGACTCTCCACTAAGGTTGGTTTCGGATAACAGAATGATAAGCAGCTTTGGAAAGAAATTTCTCTGTCTTGCTATGTCCACAAGTGTTCCACCTGACTTCTGGGGTCCAAGCTCGAAGCCTCGCGGGCGTACTATGACAGAGATAAGGGAAGAGAGAGAAGCAGGGGCCTTGCTCTATTCCAGAGTGAAGTATGAATGAACTTGCTTAGAGCAGTTTCAGCATGGGCCCAGAGCTGAGTCTAAGTTGTCTCTCGTAACACAGACCCAGTGGACTAGTTTTATTTTATGGTTATAGTAAGAAAAAGGTCAGGGAATGGAATTTAGATAAGAGCAGACGAGATGTGTAAAGAGCCCCTCGCCGATTACAAAGTGCTTTCATATTTATAGTCCCACTGGGTCAGATGACATAAGAAAGACTCCCACTGATGAGGGATTAGGAAGCCATCACCAGGCACAAACTAGTAAAGCGTGGTCTGATTAGCACTCGAGGTATGGATTTCCTACCCTGAGCTCTCCTTGTTGGGTCTGGCTGCAGCTTCCTGGCTTCAGGTCCTTTAGAGATGACCCCTGTGCTCTATTTTGGGCCACTTTGCAGCATTGTCACCACCTATCTCCGTGCTGATCTAATGCAAGGGATGCATCATAACGCAGAGAGCCGCCGAGAACAGCTGAGGACGGTCTTACTCTTCTGCTGATATATTCCAAACCCGATGGCTATCCAATTGTCATAGGAAACCCAAACCATGTGCTGCCACACATGAAATCTGTGTTTTTCCATGAGATGGACGGCAAACAATCACGTGCCCCATTTTACTTTGCTGCCAAGACATCAACTGCCCTAAGAGGGTCAAAGGAATGCTGTGAAACTGTGGATACTGGCCCTCCCTGGCACAGCGGCAGGCATGGCAGGTGTACAGCTGCATGCAGCTGTGTCTTATCACAGCTGCAAAAGTAGCCTTAAAAAAAAATTCACCAAAACTTGTTGCATCATCTCCCTGCCTGTGCCGGACGGAGTCACTGGCCTTCACTCAATACCTCGTTCCCCCTGCTTTCGCTTAGATGAGAGAGACTAATGACCGTCTGTCTGTCTACAGCCCCTAAAATAAACATCCAGCAGACCTTGTTCACGTGAGCCTCCAGGCCTACGTGTTTCAACTGGCACTATTTTTAAAAAGGGATCTATTTCTCCCCTCCTTTTACACTGTAATATACCTTCTCTTTCAGGGAAATAGTCAACGATTTCATCAGAAAGAGCAAGTGTGGCAGGCATCTCGGCCCCAAAGAGGAAGTTTTAGCCTGCAGGAGTGCTATTTACGATTCACCTTCTCGTTTTTCTGTTCTAACATTTTCTTTTCCAAAAAGAAGTGTAAAGCCTCAATAAGTCAAATGGACATTTCCTCAGGCATCAAGATCTAAAGAGTCTGGCCTTTCTCTGGGATCTCCGTTTAGAGAGTCGCTCCTGCTCACTAATATTTACTCTTCGTGGAAGCTCTGTTTTTGACTTTCCTTAAAATTCTGTTACCTCTTGGTTCCTATAAGTCTGTCTTTCACACAAGAAAAGCAGGGTTTGGCTCCTTGGAGCGGGGCTTGGCAAGTGCAGAGGCAGGAAACAGAGAAGGGAACGAGTCTGTCAGACTCATTTTCTTCTATTTCAAATGTTTATTTCAGATTTGGGAGGAAGTGGAGTGGTTCCTTTCCATTTCCTAGTATTTGGACCCTACAAGTTGTGTAAGGCTTGGAGAAGGGCATTCCACTCTCCACCGTGCTCGACAGGTCACCCATGGAGACTCTTCTAGAAGCCCCCTTCCTCCCAGAGCAGAGCACGTAGCTCTCTGAGCCCTTGTTGCACCCATCAGGAGATGGCTGTAGCCTGGATCCCTGAGATGGGCAACTGAGAGCAAAATCAAAGGCTCAGCAACACCCCTACTCTGCTGCGCCCCAGAGGCTGGGGCCAAGCCTGACTTATCAGCCACAAAGCACACCTGAGGCTCCTGCTCAGCCTGATAGATGCCTGAAGGGCTTGCGTGGGATCTGGTCCCAAGCCCTGCACTAGGTTCCTGGGACGTTCTCTCACTGACACTACGACAGTGTTTCCGAGCTAAGACTTAAGATGTGCTTGCCTCGGCCCTAAGTCCATGTCAGCCTTCGGCACACAGGCTTTTCCTACCCATACTCTCATTTCTCTCATTTTCTTCTGGAACATCAAGTTATTCCGCTCATCAGTCCTGCGCCTTGTTGTACTGTCCCTGCGGTCAACAGAGGCCATTTCTAAAGCCGCACAGAGACCATCGGAGAACAAACTAGGCAATCCCTGAGGAAAGTTTTCTGCTAACACTAACAGATGTGCACACCTCGGGCTGTGGGAAGCAGGATCAAGGTATAATTTTAGGCACAAATTAGCTTTTGACTCTATTTGTGGGCAAAAACCTTCAGCAAGGGTGAGACCTTGTGACATTTCACACAAATGACCCCGTAGTTGAGCACTTGATAAAGAAACCAAACATTGCAAGTGAGGGGATAATGGGTTGTTTAAGAGGTTTCCAGGCCAGAGCTCCTAATCTGATCACATTAGTTTTGTCAAAGAGTTTTAAAAAGAAAAAAATTTGACTAATTATCTCTACTTACAGTTTAGAATGTTTAGTGCTATTGTTTGAGACCTACTGATCACAGTTCACTGAGATTTATGTGCACAAATACATGTCTTGGTCACAGGAAGTTTAGGCATATATTCATTAATAGATAGCTTTTATATTCAATCGACCGTGTTCTAGAAGATACAACACTCCTAAGCTAATTAATTCTTCCATAGGCTGGAATCCCTCCATCCTGACTTCCATGTGTTGTGACGTGGATTGACAACATATCAGGGTCTCATTGACTTAGATATAGTCCCCATAGTCATTTTAGAAGGCCAAAATAATAATAATAATAAACCCTTTTTGATTGCTGTCTTTTTTAACATCCTCTTTTCTGGTCACTAGTTAATAAGGCATACTAATTGTAAGCACAGCATTCAATTTTTCTTTAAGCCAGGAAAAATTAGGATGAAAAGAAGAAAAGATAAACATCATAACGCTCACAATAATATACGCATTCCTGCTGGGAAGATATTTCCCCTGAAGTACATCACAGCCTAGCTATGCCAAGTCGTGTACTTTTCACACACAAAATTATATTGTATCAAATTTAAATTTGTTACAACTGCCATATCCATTAAACCAGTGATAAGGAAAATGCAACTCGATATCTGATCTAGAGAGACAGCAACCAGCATTAGCTCCCCGCCACATGAAGACCACCTCCACTGCCGTTGCTGGTGTCAGCTAAACCCCAGCCAGTTTTAACTACCGTGTGCCTGCCATGCTTAGGAAATCTTGAAGAAAGTCTCTGGGTGAGGCAGTTCTGCTGGCCATTCTCATCACTCCCCATTTGCCGCACTTAAAATAGACACTTGTACCAGTGTCCTTTCTATTACCCAGAGGAGAAAAAAAAAAATCTCATACACACCAGTCCCTTTTCTTTCAGCTCACAGAGAAGCAACTCAATCCAGGCAGTGTTGAAACCTGAGTAGGTCACTGTACACCACGATAAAATTCCCTAATCCCCTGGCCAAATCTCCCCAAGGGGGGCCTCCTCCTGATCCTCCACTTCCCAGGCTGACTTTTCCATTCCTCTCCCCTTTCCCCTTTCATTTCCCCTACCTTCAAGCCTTGATATGCGATCCGAGGTGGGAGCTCAGGTTTCCGTTTTTACAGCTTAGGCCCCGCTAGCTGTATACATTCCTTTCTCTCTGCTGGGCAGTGATTACTTACCAGGGCTTAGTTTACACTGGTCCAGATGAAAGCTCTTCAGATGAAGGCAAATACAGCCAGGCTGCCCCAGCGGCACTGATATGAAGCTGTACAAGGCTACATTGTGTTCTCCATGACATTTTGTTGCACACATTTTTATACAGGGCAACCAACTTGTTATGTTACCCTACACTTCAGCTCAGGAAGCTGAAGGGATAATAATACCATGAGGAATAGGGAGGGGCTTTGTTGGTGTGGTGATTAATATTAAAATCAGAAAAAATATGATTGAGTTCAAAATAACTCTGTGACTTTGAGAATCTACTTTTTAAGTAAGGATATTTGGGGGGTGATGTTATATTAGAAGAATGCTTAAAAAACCACTAGACACCCTGGAATGGTATACATGGACACGACTGAATGTTGCCAGGGTCTTTCATATTGTTCCAAACTAGAGGGGGAAATGCCACAATTGAATCATGTGTTGCTTTAAAAAAAAAGAAGAAGAAGAGAAAAGAAATAAAAAGGAAATAAAATTTCTCATTTAATGCTACAGATTGAAACAAGGATTAAGACTCCAAATAGTAGAAGCAGTCTGGAGGAAAAAAATATAACATTTTTAAAAGAGGAAATTCTGTGCATCCAGGCTAATCCCACACTCAGTCTTGCAGCCTGGGCTGAAAACTGTGTAATTTTCCCCCTTCGCACAATGTTGTTTTTGTTTCTTCCTCACTAGTTCAGACAAACATCTGTTATACTGTAGAAGGACAACTATCTCCCAAACCACTGAGTGCGCCTGCAGCCAAAGCCAACAGCACCAGCCCCAAGCACTGAGCACAGTCAGCCTTTATATCCAGCTGGGATAACGTTTCACATGTTTTGATTAAAATTAGCTAATTTGTAATTCTAGAACCTATGAAACTTAAAAGCTGCCATCCATATAGAGGGCATTAGGCAGCATTTGAAAGGGCCAGAGCTATCTGTGATTTCCTAGTGGCCTTCTCTTGTTGGGGCCCCCACTGTTCATTTAAAACGACACGGAAAGTAATGTAGAAACACAGGACAAGCGGGAAGGGCCAGAACTGCAGGGCACACTCTGCCTCATGGAGAGGAGAAAACAACTTTTCTTTATTCCTTCCTCCTTCCTTCCTTCTTTTCTCTCTCTCTCTCTCTCTCTCTCTCTCTCTCTCTCTCTCTCTCTCTTCTTTGCTCTCTCTCTCTCTCCTCCCTCCCTTCCTTCCTTCCTTTCACTGCCTATCACTGGAATCAATGGTGTCTTCTGTTACAGGGGATGGTACTAATTTTCAAAGCAAAGCTTTACTTTTCCAGACGGATACCTTCTTCTTCCAGACAAAAATTCTTCACCCCCCGAAATAACAGCCCTACTTCCAAAATGCAGAATACTGGTGAGACTTCCGAGAGAGGGATAAAGCGACGGTCAGACACCTAGTTACACAAACGGCATAAGCTGTGTTTGCCCTTTCTGAGCATGGGCTTCACCGAGGCACTCTCCCTAAATAGGCTTGTTATAACCAAGAAGACGCCAAAACGCAATAACAGTGAATTAGTCCCATACCATTTTTAACCAGTTTGCCTTTCAAATACAAACGTAACCAAAAATGACCAAGTCACCTGACTGTATTGAGGATTCTGTGCAGAAGTGGGGAACACCAAGAAACGCAAAAAGCAAGCCTTATACTTTTTTTTGTTAAGTCATAGAAACAAAACTATATACATAAAGGGATTTTTTTTAAAAAAATTATGAAACTCGTCAAATCCACACAAAATAAAAATCCTCGCCCAGGCAAAACGCACAACTTTGTGGAAGATAAAGAAGTGGGGTGAAGAGGGGTCCAAGCTGAACGATGTTCTCGGGCTTCAGCGCGAACAGCTGGAGCGCCAGGAGGCTGCGCTCGCCACCTCTGGAGCACCGCTGGCCTGGCAGGGAGCCCGGCCTCGTAGAGAGGACTCTGGGCTGGCCTTCGTGAACAATGGGCAGGCGGCTGTGAAGGCCGCCCCTCAGACAGCTGGCTTTCAGCCGGGCTTGCCCGATCTGCTAACTGGAAAGTGAGGCATGCAGAGGCGAGCTGGAGACCCGGGGCAGCGGCGGAGACGAGCGGCCGGGGGCGGCAGAAGCGAGCCCGCTGGCTGTACCGTCGCTGACCCGAGCCACTCCGGCCCAAGCCTGGAGCACTGACAGCTACACGGCCGCAACTGGCGAGTTGGAGCAAAGAGGTATCATCGAGCTTGGGGACGAACTGGGAATAAGGGTGGAATCCAGGTATCCCAGTGCCCCGTCTCGGCAGCTCTTAACTTTGGAGGGGTCCGGAGGCTCATTTCCGAAAAGGAAAGAAAGACTACACCGACCATTGCGAAAGCCACTGCGCCATGCCCACTCGCCACTAGGGTCCGGTACCCTCGCCCTGAAACATCTGCACTAATCTAGGGTTTGTGAGGTTAAATAGTATATGTTCCCCCGCCCCCATCAGATCTGAGGTTGGCAGATTTCGGGGATGCAGCCCGTGAGTTGGCCTCGGTTTTGCACCTGGAGGAGGAGCTGAGGCGTCCCGGGGACCTGATAGAAACTGACAAGCGCGCCCCTGTCGCCCCCCCCACCAAGCCTACACAGCCCGAAGGGAAGGGACGGAAGAAAGAGCTCGGTCTCCCCGGCCGCGGAGTCCTAAAATACCTTCATCTCCTCGTTGATCTCCCTCTTCACGGGGTGAGCCGGTTTCCGGCTCCTTTTATTTTCCGGAGGTCTCCCTTCTTTCTCCATTTCTGCCATGTTTTTGTGTCTGGTTTCTGTGGAGATGAAATGGCTGCTGCCGCCGCCGGCGGTGGTGGTGGTGGCGGTAGCGGTGGCGGTGGCGGAGGTGGAGGTGGTGCTGATGGTGGCAACGCTGGCGGAGGTAGCGGTGCTGGCGGGTCCGGGGCTGGGAGGGGGGAGGCAGGCGAGGGAGGAGCGGGGGTCTCTTCTAGCGGCGGAGACCGTCAGTGGCCGTCACGGGGAAGGGTAGCCCGGGGAGTCTCGGGGATGCCGCCGCCGCCGCTCCTGCCGCCGCCGCCGCCGCTCCTGCTGCCGCCGCTACCGGTGCCGCCTCCGCCGCTCCCGCTCCCGCCGCCGCCGGGCTGCATCCTCGGGGCCCCACGGAATCGTCAGCCATCTTCCTGAGCTCTGTCCGTCCGCATGGGCGAGAGGAGCGCCGGCCACGGCGGAGACAGCTGCTCTGGGCGTGCGTGCGTGGATATGTGTGTGCGCCCGGGAGAGCGCGCCAGCCCCGGCGCCCTGCGCCTCCCGCGAGCCGAGCCGCGGGCGGAGGGAGGGACCGCGCGGGGAGGGGTCCGAGGGAGGGGAAGATGGGGGGGTACTAGGCCAGCCCCCCGCTCGCGAGCGGGCGTGGCTTCCCGGTCGCTGTAGACGCCGATGCTGCGCCTCTTCGGGGGCTGCTGGCGGCCGCCTGCTCCTGGGCGCTGGGCACCGGCACTCCTCGCAGCCGTCGCCTCCCCACGACGATCCCTGCGCAGCAGCGACTGGCAGACCCCCTACCTGCTCCTGAACTCCGTGACGTGGGCTCCCGTGGGCTCAGAGTTGGCTTCAGAGTCTGACCTAGAGGCCGCTAAGGCAAAACGTACTGGGGTGAAGGGTGGAGATTGAGCAGTGGAAGGGAGCAGAGACCCGAAAGCAGAGCGAACACTCGGCCCCGGGGTTGCAGCGCCGAGTAGCCGAGTGAAACACAGACCGGACCCACCTTTCTCAGACTCGAGTGTCCTGCTCCGGGTGCCACGGCAGACTGCGTGGAGGCTGGATATTCCTTAGAGGGGTCCCCAGCGCGGCGCGCCCTCAGACTGTTTGCCAGGAAGCTTTCGCCTTCCTGAGAACGACTTAGAAGTAGGACAACTCAACCTTCAACCTCCCTGATTTCTTTCTTTCTCGTTCTCTCTCCCTTCCCCCTCTGCCCCACGCGCACTCTTAGGCACTGTTACAAAGTAGCATCTTTACCCGGTGACCCCGCGTGCACCCTCATCATGCCCTGAGCTTTAATAGAAAGGGTTGGGTTTAGTGGGTACTGCTGTTCGCCCAGGATCCCGCGCAGGAACCCTCCCTCCAGGAACCCCACGCCCTCGCCACGCCCAGCAGGACCATCTCCTCTCCGCGGGGTTCCACACTCTTCCTGGAGACTCGAATCTGAGGGTTCCAGAGCCCAGCTCTCCAGCGTTCACGTGTCTAGTGTTGGGCCGCCTCTGTCCACGCCCTGGGCCAAGGTCGACTGCGCCTGTCCCGGTCTTTTGGGTTGAAGCATTGGTGTGAACCATTTGATCAGGCTCCAGAGACTCACAGCTCTGAAAGCTCCTACACACTGCAAAGGGACACCTCGACGTTCCTGGCTCAGTTTTCCCGTGCCGCTCCACTTTGTAATTACCTGACACAATGTGATATGGGGGTGCCCATTGTTCCACGGCTTGTTATTATAGAGTATTCATTATGACAGTGGTGGAATTTTAAATTACACATTTTTAAGTACTTAAAAGATAGAATGAAATCGATGTGGGGGTATGAGTAAGTTTTTCATTAAAATCTCAGTTTGGCCTATCAAGTGGGGTTCATTCTGAGTATTGCATTGCCTCATTTACATTTTAGCATTGTTTTGTCTCTTAAGTGTCGAATTAAAGATATCTGGGAGCATACTCCGGAGGGCTGAACACCTCTGTGAAACCTATTTTGCATTTTAGCATAATTTGTTTCGTACACACCGAATTCCAAATATTTGTCAATGTGCCCTGGAAAACAAGTCTTCCTTACACGAGGCGGGGGGGGGGGGGGTTGCGAAGGAAAGCAGTACCTGGCTCCGCCTACTCCTAGTAGCCTTCTACCCCAAGCCATTCAGGGGGTCTGAGGAACTGCTGAGTCAACTTGCCCTGTTAGGGTTCCTGGTGAGGGGCTGGAACCCTGGGGCGGAGATCGGAGAGTAACACCTGGGACTCTTAGCAAGGTTTCAAGTTTAAGAAAGGGGGGAAGGGAATGGAAACCGAGGGAGCCATTTTCAGTTACAATGATTTTTTTTTTCAGTAGCCTTGGGAGCATATCCAGGTGCATCCAGCTTGGGAGTCCCAAGCCCTCTGGCTGGGTCCCGAAATTTGCAGTAGACCTTGGAAAACCTTCCGCGACCCAATAATAAAAAGGCTAAGAGAAGCCCAGATCTATTTACCCCTACACCCCTTTCCAGACCACTAACTATGTGGTGTTCTGTGGGCTGTGTTTTAAGCAAGGAAAAGAAGGGAATCCTTGCGGGTGGGGGTGGGTGTGGGGAGGTTAAATCAGAATTTCACCGAGACAGTATGTGAATGGGAGCAAGTTTGTTCTTTCTGTTCCGTCCTCTTAGCTAAAGACATGGTGGGAAAACTTTTCTTCTTACTTTCGAAAAGTGTAAAACTCCAGACACGTCTTGTAAAACAAACCGTGCAATAGGAAGCCTTTGTCTCCTGGAAATATATTTAAGTCAGCTCTGTTCCATTTGGTGCCAGAGCTGTCACAATTGATTCACTGTTGTTCAGCTGATATCAAGTAACAAGTTGTATACCCCCAGTCTTAGCTACAGTTTCCCAAGTTAAGAAACAAGTAAACAGAAAAGGTAAACTATAGCCCAGTTTTATATTTAGAAGCAGCTGCACTTCTTTCAAAGAAAGTGACTTTAAAGAAATAGCCCAGGTGTTTGATAAAAAAAAAAAAAACATCAATCAGCCACCTGTTCCTTTGTGCCCTCCAGAAAACTGAGGTGCGACGATGGGATCTGAACCCATGAAGCACACCTTGAGTAGCAACAGAAGCACAGCAAGTATGTCTGAGGAAAACTGCGAGTCTGACCTGAACTTTAGAACTACGATAGCTACACATTCATGAATCTGTGATTCCCGAAATGTACCACAGGACACCTTTAGAGCAGGACTAGATGCTTTATACACTTGAGATCTTGACTCAGATCACCTTCCCTGGATAACGTCTTTGTAAAACTATAGCTGTGGGTAGAAACAACAACATAACACTCCTCTGAAGACTCCTCTCCTCCACCCCCACACAGCACCCAAGCCTCCCCCTCCCGGTATACAATTAGTACTCATTTTCCCTCTTGTTAGCCCTGTCAATCACCACGAGAGACACAGGCCCATTCTGTATATTCCTCAGATGCATTTTTGTGTTTTCCCCTCTTTAGAGTTATTCTTGATCTTAATTTGGGTCTGCTTTACATAGAAAACACATCAGAAAACAGAAAGATCCCAGAGTGGTCTTCTGTAGATTATTGTTATCTATAGACCCCCTCCTATAGATATTTGTTATCACTCAGAATTGATTAGTGTACCCTAAAACACCATCTTAAAATGATTTCCTGCATAATATTTGAAATGAATGTTCATCTTGAACAAGTTTAGTGCTCTAGCTAACGGAGAGGATTAAAATATAATTATTATGTCGAATGCATGATAGGAATTATCTCACTTAATATTCATAAACCCCCCCTGCAGCTACTTTTGTTATATCCAAGTCACAAAAGGAAGCTGAATTTTATACAAGTTGCTAAGAAGTACTGAGATGTGGACTCATAGCTTGCTCAGTTCCAGCTCTCCAGTTTTAAATGCTATGCTAGTCTGACTTAAATGAATTCTTGTAACAATCTATGTTTTACCTAATCTAAGGCTCATATATTCACAGATCTAAGATTAGAATGCATTTTGCCTTGAATTCTTACTTTTTTAAGTGGCATCTATTTCCTGCTAATGGTACATAGAGTAACAATGTATTTCCTAATCAGTAGGGTATTATATTTCCTTGAGTTAGGCTGCAACAACCAGTCTTAGGAAAAATTCCAGAGGCATAAAACAAGCAAGATCTGTTTTTCTAGCTCCAACAGAGTAGGCTAAGGATCATCGTGAATCTCTTTAACAATTATCCTCTGCAGTGGCGTGGGATGAGCTTCACACATGTGCATGCCTTCACCGTCACTGTCGCGAAGATGGAAACCTGGGGAACTTCACATGGCAGTAACATGTACATCGTCTCGAGTCAGTCACAGACATCTGACCGACCATCGGGAAGCTAGGATGTTTAATCCTTCCAAGTCCTCCAAAAGATGTAAGAAATAAAAGGAGGGCTGGAGAGATGGCTCAGCGGTTAAGAGCATTGCCTGCTCTTCCAAAGGTCCTGAGTTCGATTCCCAGCAACCACATGGTGGCTCACAACCATCTATAATGAGGTCTGGTGCCCTCTTCTGGCCTTCATTCATACACACAGGAAGAATATTGTATACATAATAAATAAATAAATAAATATTTTAAAAAAAAGAAATAAAAGGAAACGTAGAAGCAGGTATTTAATGTTTGTATCACAAGCATGTCTTCAGTTCATTGCAATGTGGTTGTTAGGATCCACCACTGTTAGAACTCTACTTTTTCCAGACCAAATACATGTACAATGATTGGGTTTTTTTTTTATTAAAATATGCTTCAGAATCCATGATTATGTTTAACTGCAAAAATCAAATTGCCAGGATGAATTTCAAGAAGAGTTCTAGAAATATCATAGTTCTAGTTAACATGGGACTTTAACCATGGACAACAGAAGGGTTCTCAGGAGTCTGAGACCTGAAATTACACAGGAACTCTGCTTCTGGTCTCCTATACATCTGCTTCTTTATGAGTTTTGTTGTTCCTGTTGCTTGCTTTTTGTTTTTGTTTTCTTGAGAATGGGTACCTGTCTGGATTTATTGTTTATTTATTAATTAACTCAATTAATATGTGTTGAAGGCCCCAGCACTGTTTCTGGGTACTTGGCAGCAGCAAACATAACTTGACAGGTTCTCAAATCTTATGTTTGCTTTTTGTTTGGTTGGTTTTTTTGTGGCAGTCTTGCTTTATAGCCTAAAATGACCTTGGATTTGAGATTCGTTTTCTCATTCTCCCCAGGGATTGGGGATTATGAGTACGTGACACCACGTCCAATGTGCAGGACCATGTCCAAGTATGTGACACCATGTCCAAATGTGTGGCACTATGTCCAAGTGTGTGACGGCATGTCCAAGTGTGTGACACCATGTCCAAGTATGTGACACCATGCTCAACCCTCACAGACTTTAGAGTCTAAAAGTAAAGCAGCAACCAAGTAACAAAGCAGATGGTGTTATTTTATTGTGTAGTTAATTAAATAATTAGCTAGCTAGCTAGTTTGTTTGTTGTTAGTTTTGAGACGAGATTTTTTTTTCTCACTTTGGTAGCCCAGGTTGGCCTAGAACTGTGTCATCTAAACTGTCCTCAACTTGTAGCAATCCTCCTGCATCAGCCTCTTAAGTGCTGGGGTCACCCCCACCATGCTCAACTTTGAAAAAGAATTTAGAAAATGTGGTGGTCATAAGTCTTCTTTAACTAAAACACAAAAGCCTCTCAGAGGAAGCTTTTGACTTGTAGCAAGAAAAAGGAGGAGAAGTTACCCATGCAGATCCTAGAATCCAGGAGAAAAGTGTTGTGGTCAGAGTTGCAAAAGAGCTGAAGCCCAAGGGCTCAGCAGGGCTGCCGACCTGCAAGGTGGCTGTGGTGAGGCAACATTCTGATATAGTGAGAAGTGTTTTGTTTGTTTCAACCTTCCTAATGCCGTGACCCTTTGATATAGTTCCTCATGCTGTGGTGACCCCCAACCAGAAAATTATTTCATTGCTACTTCATAACTGTAATTTTGCTGTGAATCGTAATGTAGATGTCTGATATATTACCACTGTGGTCATTTGACCCCAAAGGGGTTGCAACCCGCAGGCTGAGAACTACTGAGCTAGGTAAAGACAGTGAGGGGAGAGGAATGCACAACAAAATTATGGGGAGCCTGCAGATCCTGGTAAAAGAAGGGGACTTGAAAAATAAGATGAACAGATGCACCTAGACAGTCTTCTAAGACCAGGAAGGCCAAGTTCCTTCCAGTTTTACTATGTGTGTTGGTGTCTGGCCATGATAAGCTTTGCCATTAAACACCAAGATATCCCAACATCCTTGAGTGGAGTCCCCTTCCCCTTCTGCTCCAGGAACACTTCATATCCTTGGCCATGCTGGCTGCAGACTACACCCAACCAGAATAACGGGAGCGGACTTGCCTTCCGTCATAGGCATGTCAGTTCTTCAGTTCCTATCAGTTTCATGGGAACTGGAGGTACTTTCAGTAGCACGAGGGATCCCATCTTTATGGGGGGGGCTTGAATATGGCATCCTAGTTTCCTCATCAATCCTTCATTTCTAAAATGAGCATTGTAGTTTATAGTTTAGAATTTTGCTGTGGTGAGCACATCCTATGCATTGCAATGACCCGGAAGTAACCCACAACCTTTTACATACAAAAGTGTGTCAATTGCTCTTCTAAAGACCACTGTTATGACTGAGGCCTTCGGCTTATTTGTGCATACTAATACAGCTCTGTGACAACTGAAGAGAACTGACACACAAGGAACAATTGCCTACATAATTAAAACATGCTTCATTTTCAAATTGATGCACAACACTGTCCCTCTGGATAGTAACTTGTTGACATGCATTAATTTTAATTTGCAAAGGTGGGAATTTCAGATATACTTTTGAGAATACTCTAGTTGTACCCATCTGAGGCATGATAGAGCCTATAAACTCAAGCGATGTCATTTCTGAGTTATAATTTTTAATTCTTATTCATCAAGGCAGAAATCAAAGCCCAGGATTTATTTACTCCAAATGTCTCCATGAATCACACACACACACACACACACACACACACACACACACACACACACGCACACAGAGACACATTAGTTAAGCTCGGTTATCAAAGCGTACATCTGAATATAATACCTTTATGTGTAGTAAGGCTGGGGAAGCATATGAAGCCCACCCAGATGAGAACAAAGGCTATTTATTTAGAGCAAGAGAGACAGCCACCAACACTCGCACTTGGCAGAGGGTCAAAGGCAGGCAGGAGAGTGGAAAGGCTCCATAGTTGGAAGGGGGGGGGGGGAGGCTCCAGGTGTGTTCAGATTGGAGGCTGCTGACAAGCAAAAGCTGCAGGCAAGCTAAGAGAAGGAGCTGAGTAGAGGCAGGGTATCCTCCGTGGTCGCTGTAGCTGTAGGGAGCATAGTACTTGGCTTTTTCTGGTTAGCTCTGAGTTGGAAGGAAATTGGTAAGGAATTGGAAAGCTGTTGGGCATTGACCAAGTCTGAACCTTTGTGCTGGCAGCCAGGGATGCTCGTTTGGCTGCTCCGGCTTTGGCTGCAGCCTGTCGGTTTGACTTCTATGCCATATGTGGTCTGGCCATTGTCCAGTCATCAATTTCTCGAGTCATTAATTAGAAAATAAAATAAGTTTGAAAATCAAGGAGGAACTAGATCAAAAACTAGGTGCAAAGCAGCTCCCATCTGTGGCGAGATAACATTTTGATATATTGAGAAGTGTCCTGTTTGTCTCTGCTAGCTCTTTTATATTCCATGCATCCTTTCATGCAAATCAGTCTTTGGCATCTATTGCACCAGGGGAAGGCTGTTATAAAGGAGATCCACAGATCAACATGACTTGCCTATGATTTTCCAGTTTTAAAATGGGCTTGTGAAGTTCAAAGCAAAGCAGTAGTTGGAAGGGGGAAAAAAAACCCCTATTTTCATTGAATTTGAAAAAAATGAATTTTGAGTATCAAGACTCAGGGCCTGGAAAGATTCAGATTGTAAAGTCTGTGTGAAGTTGGTATTTGCAAAAATGATAAAGCAAGGGGAATTTTCCCAATCCAAAAAGAGTTCACAGCTCCATGAGTTTGAGAAAAAGTAGTAGTAGATGAAGAAAGATGCTCAGACATTGGAGAGACTGTCGCTATAGAGTCCCACCCAGGTCCCAGTGCCTGGGCGAGGGGGGCGGAACACATAACATGCTTGCCAGATCCGAGGACTCTGGAGGTAGAAGAAAGAGAGCAGGAGAGGCTCAATCCCTCGCTTCCAAGATAGAATCCGAACAGAAGGCAGCTGTAGAGAACATACCGGCCCAGCATGCACAGCAAGCACAGGCGGCCACACATGGAGCCTGGCCAGAAGAAGGTCCTGGGTGACTGTGGGTCCTCTCTGTCCACCATAACCTACGGCTTCAAGTGTGACTGAGCATGGGACAGCTGTGGCTCTGAGATGCTATAGAACGGCCGCAACACTGTGCCCAAAGTACTTACACAGAGTCTCGGAGGATTCTTCTGGCTCAGTGTATGCCCTGGAAAGGGTTTCATGGCTAAGGAGCAAATGCCACCCACTCTGCGAATCCTAAGTATGGGCCAGCCTGATGAGGAAAGGATAAAGAATGGGACCCAGGGAGCCCAGGCCAGAAAGATTGTCTGAGACTTCATTTTTACCTCCTCAAGTCAAGGTTATGAAATAGATATTGAGTTCAACTATAAAAAAATAAAGTTCACTTTTAGCAAATACTTGTGGATTTCATGTTAATACAGTAATATAGTATAATATAATATTAATTTCACATTAATAAATTACACGTTTATCTACTCTGACTCAAATTTGCTGTTACCAGTTTAAAAAACAGAGTCTTCCATCTACTTAAGTAAATTTGGAGCATTATTTGCCTAATTGTTTTCTATATAAATAGAAATGAAAATAGCTTGTGGCTCCAAAGAAATAAAATCACAAGACTAATTGAAACACAAAATATTGTTAATTAATCAAAATTTAATTGCAATTTTTGCGTATCTGTTATGTAGCCTCAATCAGTGGGTCTAAGAAAAGCCTATTTATTTCTCACCATATAATATTTTGGCTATCTTAAATGACCAATCAAATGTGAGTGAGCATGCCTTTAAATTCCAGGCAGAGGCAGGTGGATCTCTTTGAGTTCAAGGCCAGCCTGATCTCAATAGGTCCTTTCTCAAAACAGCAAAAATTAAAGTTTGGGGTTGGCGAAATGCCTCGGTGGTTAAGAGAGCATATTTCTCTTCCAGAGGGACCACGCTCAGTTCCCAGCACCCGCATCTAGCAGCTCACAACTGCCTGTAACTCCAGCTTCAGGGCAACCCAGCCCATGTGCACATACCACACATGCACACATACACATAATTAAAAATAAGAAAACCAAGTATTTCTTTAAAAGAAATATTATGTTAAGACCAATTTAAACCCACAACATTGTTAATTAATCAAAAGTTTAAAATTCTGGTAAATCGAAATTTTACCATATTATCTCAATTATCTTTAAGTTCCGTTTCCTTTCCTGATAGCATTTATTGATAAAATAAAAACTCTTCCTTCTCTTTCTCTCCCTCCCTCACTGTTTGATTTTGAGATAGACTTTTGCTATGTACTGTAGTGATATTTCATTTGTATTTTAATAAATAAAGCTTGCCTGAAGTTCAGAGAGTAAAACAGTCGCACTGATAAGCCTTACAGACCAAGCAGCGGTGATACATGGCTTTAATCCTAGTAGCTACACTGGTTTGCCATAGAAACCAGGCAGTAGTGGTGCATGCCTTTAATCCCTGCCCTAGAGAGGATTATAAAACAGGAGAAGACAGCTCTCAGTCACAGTCTCATTCTAAGATTCTTGGAGGCAGTATTGCCATTTTGAACTGAGGCCAAGGTAAGAGCCAATGGCTAGCTGCTTTGCTTTCTGGCCTTCAGGTTGAACTCCAATTTCTGTCTCTAAGTTTTTATTAATCATACTACAATGTAACCCCCACTAAACCTGTTACTATGTAGCCTAATCTATCCTTGAACTCTGGGGACTTCTCCAGCCGCAGTCTCCTGAGTTCTGAGACTTAAAAATGCTTCTCTTTATTTGATTTGTAGAACTATAACTGTGAGCTTATAATAATATAGTTTCCCTTGGATATGTTATTAGAGTTCCAACAATCCTATGCTTAGCTATATATTGGTTATCAAGTATCAAAACAAGCCTTTTGTGAGCTAAGTATCTTGGAAGGGGTCTTTTGTTGGCCCACCAGCTCCCAAATAATGACATGAAGATTTTTTATAAAGTATAAAAGCTTGATCTTAGCTTAGACTCATTCCCAACCAGTTCTTAAAGCTTAAGAACTTAAATGAACACGTTTATATTAATTTTTATTCTGTCACATGGCTCATTACCTCTCCTCCATACTGTACATCTGACTTCCTCTGTGTTTTGCTGGCAAATCCCGTGAGACTCAAATTCTTCCCAGAGTTCCTATCTCTTCCCAGAAGTCCTGCCTAGCTATTGGCTGTTCAGCTCTTTATTAAGCCAATCAGAAGGTGTCTTAGGCAAATGAGGTAAAACAAAGACACATCTTTACACAGAGTGGTCAAATATCTCACAACAGCGTCTTGTACATTTTATGTCATTTTCTTCTTCCAGTCATCCTTGAGAGTTGATGTCCTTACTACACCATAGGAAAGTAAGGCTGAGCACAAAGTGCCACCAGGAAGAAGGGGGTCTGAATACAAATTCCATCCTGCTGACTCCCCAAGAGATGAAGCAGGGTTTGACCCTACCACACTGCTGCTCTTCTAGGCTCAGCCATTTTAACACTTTTGGAGTGTAAATCAAGCTCATGGATGTGTTAAATAATTATAATTTCATCTTTATTCTAATTTTTACATGGTTGTTATGGAAACAAAATCATCTGTAACAAAATACTTAACACTTCAAAAGTAACATACTACATTTTAATCTTTTGCAATCAAACATGGTATTCAGAAAACAATTACAGAGAAGAAAGATTTGCTTTGACCTACGTCCTTTGAGAAACATTACCGGTAACAAGAAACACTTTCCTTTCACAGAAAGTTTGTCTCCTATGTGCTGCTGGGCTGTATGTGGTCTCTTTATTGCATCCTAGCGGGAAGGAGTTGAGCAGAAAAGACTGAAGTTGAAGGATGAGACTACATTATACATTTCAGTAGAAAAAAAAATCCATCAAAAACTAAGTAGATAGAGATTCAATAGTGAGTCTTGGGATAACAATTGTATGGTTTTGTTGTTATTGTTGTCTAAGTACATTAAATCAGTTAAATCCATATACCAGATGTTAAGGAGCAACTCTTATATCAACAGGCTTTTTTTTGGTGGGGAGGTTAAGACAGGATTTATCTGTATAGCTTTGGAGTCTGTCCTGGAACTTGCTCTGCAGACCAGGCTAGCCTCCAACACACAGAGATCCACCTGCCTCTGCCTCCTAAGTGCCTGAGTGCTGGGATTAAAGGTGTGCACTTACACTGCCTAGCCACAACATTTTTTTTTTTTAAAGATAGGGTTTCACTATTAGGTCTGGCTGGCCTGGAATTTACAGAGATCTTATCTGCCAAGCCTTTTCACAAGCCCAAGAAGACTAACTTCTAATGTTTTATAGCACTATAGAATAACTATTGTTGGCAACAATTATTTATTTGAACGTTTCAAATACCTAACAGAGAGAATTTTGATTGTTCCCAATTTAAAGAAATGAGAAATGTGAGATGATAATTGTATGGGTTGAAAGATATGCCATTCATCATGATCTGCCCATTAAACACTGTGTACTGTATTGAAATATCAGGCTGAACTCCATAAATACGTGTCAATTAAAATATAACACTTTATACTGAGTATGGTGGAACAAGGCTTAAAACTCAGTAGTCCAAAGTCAGAGGCAGGCAGAGACCAACCTGGTCTACACAGCAAGTTCCAAGCTAGCCAGGGTTACCTACACAGTGAAAGCCTCTCTCTCTCTCTCTCTCTCTCTCTCTCTCTCTCTC
Source organism: Alexandromys fortis (assembly GCF_014885135.2). NCBI lineage: Eukaryota > Metazoa > Chordata > Mammalia > Rodentia > Cricetidae > Alexandromys > Alexandromys fortis. Next base: position 1,034,231 of record NW_026068065.1, on the reverse strand, counting down.
TCTATATATATATATATATATATATATATATATATATATATATACACACACACATACTCACACGTGTGTGCATATATATGCACATATATATTCCTTAATTTTTATATTATATATAATTTAATATGTATAAAATTTAAAGATTATTTGAATCATTTGGCTTCTAGAATCAGAGGTAAAGCTCTGAGATTCCAACTAGACCGGACTCAATGAGGAATCCCCCTAACATCATGACAGTGCTATCCCTGTAGCCACTTCGTAGCAAATCATTCCACTAACAAAGTAAATGTAGGTCTGTGGAATAATTCTTCAAAGTCAGGCAAAGGTTGAACTATGCAAATATTAAATATTGCAAATCAAAACCTTACTGACCTAGAAATTCATACTAATAGATGTATTTGCAACTTCTAAATGCAAACTTTAAAAGGCAAATTTGGTAACCCATATGCTAAGCACCAATTAATTAGGATGCTTAAGGAAGGAAACGCTCTTGTTAGCTTAAGTTCCTAACTAGCTATGATTAAGCCTTTAAAAAGACCCACAGACCCTTGTGTTTCAATTCTTGCCACTGAAATTCCTAATTGCGTATTTGAATTGTGAGAAGTTGTGCAATGCTTTGGGGTGATTGATGCTGCTATGTGGGACTGGAAAGTGCGGCAGATGTGGGCTGGGCTGAGTGTGCCCAGGTCCCAGGGTATGTGTTCAGGCATGCATTTTGTTAACCACACTTCTGGTGTGAGCCTATCTTCAGTCTTTCACTGTGTAAACAGTAGATAAAATGGTGGCTTTATTTCATTTAAACGAGCATTTTATAGACATTCATTGAGATGTATAGACTTTAGGTCTAGTTAATTTTGGATGTGGATTTTTATTTGAAAGTTTTTATAATAAAGTTTTAATTAAACGAAACAAAACCAAGTCAGGCATGGTGATACACATCTTTCAATCCAGCTTGGGAGGTGGAGGCAGGCAAATTTGTATGAGTTTGAGGCCAACTTGGTCTATATAGTAAGTCCCAGGACAGCCAAGACTATGTAGACACCTTTCTCAAAAATAAAATGAAACAAAATAAATTTTAAAAGTAAAAAAGCAAGCATTCTGCTTGGTGCCTACTAAACACAAGAACATTAGTAGGCACTATAAACATAAAAATAATACAAGTATTTTTTATAATATTTTAAAATTTATTCTTTAGCTGGACTGGGAAGGAACAAGCATAGGATCAAACTAGTTCCTCTGAATGTGGTTGACAGTTGTATGGCTGGGGCAGACTGAGGGGCCATTGGCAGTGGCACTGGGATTTATCTCTGCTGCATGTACTGGCTTTTTTAGGATCCTATTCTCTTTGAATGTATACCTTGCTCAGCCTAGATGTAGTAGGGAGGGCCTTGGACCTTACACAAGCAAAGTGCCTTACCCTTTCATAGGATTGGAGGGGAGTGGGGTGGGAAGGTGTGTGGAGGGAATGGGAGGATCTGGAAGGGAGTGGGAATTTGGATTGGTATTTTTTTTTTAAAAAATCTAATAAATAAAAAAAGAAAAAATTTATTCTTTAAAAAATTTTACACATACATAGAACATATCTTGAACATGTCCACCCCTCACTTTCCCCTCTAACACACCCCAGGACTTCCCATTAAATCTTTCTCCCAACATCACGTCCATTATTTATTTATTTATTTATTTGATTTGATTTGTATCCTTCTGAGTCCAGTTAGAACCCATATGCATGTGGGTATAGGTTCATACACTGGACTTGGGCAACCTACAGTGGCCACACTTAAAAGAAAAGTGACTCTTCCTCTTGGCAGCCATCAACTGCCAACAGCTTCTCCTGAAGGTGTGGGGCCTTGGGTGCTTCTCCCACTCCGTGTTGTCATATGTAACCCGCCTGATAAAGCATGGTGCAGATTTTCCAAAGCAGAAGGCAGATTCTGAGCCACAGTGAGAGGTGGTGACCAGATGAGCTGAACCTGGAAGCAAAATGAGTAGGGTTTTGCCGAATGAGGGAGGAAAAGGAGTCTTTTCGACAGAAGGAGCCGATGTAGAAAAGTGACAAAATCTGAGTGTGCACACCGAGTCAAGGGAAGCGAAATAACTCTGTGTACCTAAGGTGATTGTGTCCAAGGCAGACTGTGGGTAAGATAAGACTAGATTGTAACTGACCTCATTCTATTAGGTTGTGGACTTGTGTGGTGACTTCTCGAAGCCAGTGAATATTAAATACAGTAGTGAGGAAGAGGGTGTGACTCAGTGGTAGAGCACTTGCCCAGTATCCAGGGAGCCCTGGTTTGATGCCAAGCACCACAAAAGTAAATTAACAAAACGAAATAAAATATAATAGTAGTAAGATCACATATACAGACTAGTAAAAGAAGCCAAGCTACAAGGAAAAGGCAGAAGGTGAGCTCGGAAATAAGAAGCTACATAAATGGGCTTGCAGCGGTACGCAGAGGGCCATAGATAAGGAGGTAGTGCCCAACTCCCTGCCGGCACTTATCTTATTAAGAGAATCTATAGGTATTTTTATAACATGGAAACAATGATGAAATGAATATTTTAGATAATAGACTCCATTTCTCTGTTGTATAATAACTAATCTTATTTTGCAAAGACAACAATGATTATTGCATCTCTATTGGCTCATTGAATAAATGAAACAGTAGAACCCTTGAACACTCCTCTCCTCCTAGAGGAATGGCCATATACATAGGTTGCCTGACTTTACAGAAACCCAAAAAGGCAGCCCCATCCTGACTCACTCCATCTCTTCTAGTCTCCTCAAGTCACCTCGCCTACCTCCCATCTTCAAAGCAAAAGACACAACCAACAGCCTAAGTCCAGATATCTAGGTCCATTGGGAAAAATATAAGCAATGTAAAAAGACAAGAGGATATGCCCCCGCACCTGAATAAAAACTAACCCCATAGTAATGGTCCCCTGGAAAAAAATATAGATGAAATTCAACAAGACATGAGAGTCAATAGATCAACTATGCAAATGTCCAAAGAGTTCAAAAAAATTAGGGAAAACATGAACAAACACTTGAATGAACTGACTGAAACCCCAAAACCACACAAATAAATACTAAATGAAATAAGGGAAACAATGATATGAAATATGGAATATAGATGTCAACAACAAGAGGAACTGCATAAAACCAACTTCTGGGGTCTACACAACACACTGTTGAAAGCTGTATGGGTCATTGAAAGACAGGAAGGAGAAAATAATTGCTACAATTTGAATGATAAGAAAATCCAACATACTGAAGTCTACAGGACACAGTGAAGGCTGTCCTAAGAGGAAAGCTTGTAGTATAAAAAGAGCGAATGATCTCTGCAGCTGGAGAGATGGTTCAGCAGCTAAGATCACTTAATGATCTTTCAAAGACCCAGACTCAGTTGCCAGTACCCACATGTCAGCTCACAGCCACCTGAAACTCCTGTGCCAGTGGATCCAATGTTCTTCTGGCCTCTGAGGGCTGCTGCACACACACACACACACACACACACACACACACACACACACACACACACAAATAGTTTTGAAATTTTGAGAAATTTCAAAATAATAACTCAATAATGCATCTTAAGTCTTTAGAAAAACAAGATCAATCCAAAGCTAAAAGTAGCACATTAAAAATTATAATGAAAGCCAGAGCAGAAATTAACGAAATACAAACAAACAAATGATACAACGGGAAAAAAATGAAATGACCTGCTTTCCTTGATATGATAAGTAACATTGACAAATCCCTTAGCCATTAACCAAAAGAGAGAATGCATAAATCAATAAAATTAGAGATAAAAAGAAAAAAATGATAGATACCAATAAAATTAAAAAAAACTGTAAGATGTAGCTTTAAAGTCTATATTCCACTAAATTGGAAATTCTAAAAAAAATCCAATGGATTTCTAGATGCACATGACCTGTCAAAATTAAATAATGATGTGTAAATAATTTTTTCAAAAAAACTATGGTCAACAATTTGATTGAAGCAGTAAAAATAATAAAAATAAATCTCCCAACTGAAAATCTTCCCATGACAAGACACAGCCTCACTGCAGAATCCTTCCAGCTCTTCAAAGAAGAGCAGTACCATTCAAATTGTTCCACAAAAGAGAAAAGGAAGGAACGCTTCCAGAGTTTTTAATGAAGACATTATTAGCCTGGTACCCAAACCAAAAACAGAACAAAGGGAAAATTATAGTACTTCCTGATGAATAAAGGGGCAAAAATTCTGAACAAGTTGCTTGAAAACCAAACTCAAGATTGCATCAAAAGGATCATTCACCGTGATCAAGTTGACTTCATTCCAGGCATGCAGGGAATGGTTCAACATATGTAAATCAATAAACACAGCTCACCACATAACTGAAAGCCTCTTGGTCATTTCAACAGAGGAAGAAAAGACTTTGAGCAAACTCTAACATCCCTTCATGAGAAAAAAAAAAGTCTCAGAGAGGCTGGGGATGGTGAGAGCACAGTCCAGCATACCAAAGGCTATAGAACCCAAACGTGCAGCCCACATTATACTAAGTGGAGAAGAACTAAAACACCCACTAAGATCAGAGACAAGACAAGAGTGTCCCCTTTCCTACTCTTATTCAATACAATGCTTGAAGTCTGTGCTAGAGCAATTAGTCAATGGAGGAAAGAAAGGATATCAAGTAAGGATATCAAATAAACGATCAAAGTATCAAAGAAATCAACAAAACAATCTTATACATAATAATCCTAAAGACTCCACCAAGAAGACCTCTTAGGAGCTGATAAACACTCTCCCAGAAGTGGCAGGATACAAAATCAAAGCCCAAAAAATCAGCATTCTTTTTATATACCAATGACAAACCCACTGAAAAAGAAATCAGTGAAATAATCCCATTAAAAAAAAACTAGTAATAAATCTAAGTAAGGTAATGAAAATCCTCTTTGAAAACATCAAGACTCTGAAGAAAGAAATTCAGGAAGACACTAGAAGGGGAAAGAATTTCTCATGCTCATGGATAAGAAAAATTGGTATTTTGAAAATGGTCATACTACCAAAATGATCTTCATATTCAATGCAATCTCAACCAAGATTTCAGTGACATTCTTCACAGAATAGGAAAAAAAGTCTTTAAAATGTATATGGATGCACAAAAGCCTAGAGATTGCCAAACCAATCTTCACCAAAATTAATACCTGATTTCAAGCTATACTGTAGAGCCACAAAAACAGCATGGTTCTAGCATAAGAACAGGCACATAAATCAATGAACTAGAAGAGAGGACCCAAATATAAGTCGACACAACTATAGCTATCTGAATTTTGACAAAGAAGACTATGATATACATAAAGAAAAGGCAGCCTCTTCAACAAACAACGTTGAGGAAATCAGTACATCAACCAGCACATAGAAGACGAAAACTAGACCCTTACCTCTCACCCTGAACAAAACTAGACCCTTACCTCTCATCCCGAACAAAACTCAACTTCAGTAGGATCAAAGACCTCAATAAAAGGGACGCCTTGAAACCGTAGGAGGAAAAAGTATGGAGTACCCCTTACCATACAGTCCTGGTTTTGAATTTTCTGTGCTTTTTTTGTTTTGTTTTGTTTTGAGACAGGGTTTCTCTATGTAGCCCTGGCTGTTCTGTAGTTCACTCTGTAGACCAGGCTGACCTCAAACTCATAGAGATTCACCTGCCTCTGGACTCCTGAGTGCTGGGATTAAAGGTGTGTGCCACCACCACCACCTGGCTCCGAGAATTTTCTGAATAACTCTGATATCTGGGCGTGATGTGTTACCCCATCGGAAGCCGGGTGGAAAGGCCCTCTACCCCACTGTGGGCCACAGAAGAAGTCGCTGCAAGAAGGGAGCAGGTGATGGAGAGATGGAAACGATGGGGAACAGAGCAGTGCAGAACCGGGAATGTGACAACAGGGACAGGTGTGAGCGGGGGCTGAAAATACAAGGAACTCAAAAAACTCAAAAAACTAAACTCCAAGGAAACAAGCAAACCAATTTGAAAAACAGGCGATGGAATTCAATGAAATAAGAAGAAACTCAAAGGGTTAGGAAACACTTTTAAAATTTTAAAAGCATCCTTGGGTGCCAAGGAAATGCAGATTAAAACTATTCTAAGATCCCATCTCATTCTAGTCAGAATGGCCATCATCAAAAATACAAATGACAGCCAGGTGGTGGTGGTGCCCACCATTAGTCCCAACAGTTGGGAGGCAGAAGCAGACAGATTTCTATGAGTTGATGTCAGCCTAGTCTACAGAGTAAGATCTAGTACAGCTAAGGCTACACAAAGAAACCCTGGCTTGAAAAACAAAAATACCACAAAATCAGTCTCTAGGCCACATACCAATATTATTCTCCTCTGGCAGCTCTTGAGCCAGGTCCCCACAGTTCAAATTACCTTCTGCATTGTCTTACATGCTCCTACTAGGATGGCCCATTAAGGCTTGCATAAAATGTCCAGTCGCTTTTCTAGTCCGAAGTCTCAAAGTGTTTCATATCCCATCAAAAAAAGTATGGTAAGGCCTATCACAGCAAGATTCCAGTCCCCAGTACCAAATTCTGCCTTAAGTTAGGATTTCTATTGCTGTGAAGAGACACCATGACCACAGCTACGCTTATAGAGAAAAACATTTACCTGGGGCTGGCTTACCGTTCAAGCGTTGAGTCCATTATCATCATGGTGGGAAACATGATACCATGTAGGCAGACATGGTGCTGGAGAAGAAGTCAGGAGTTCTACATCTGTTTTGGGAGGTAGCAGGAAGAAAGAGAAACAGTGAAGAAAGAGTGGCTTGGAGGTTTCAGAAGCTCAAGCCACTCTTTCTTCAGTGTCTCTCTGTGGATCAGGAAGTAGCTCTCAACTATGTCTCCAGCATCATGCCTGCCATGCCTGCCACCATCTTTCCAGCCATGATGACAGCAGACTAAACCTATGAAACTGTAAACCAGCCCCAATTAAATGCTTTTCTTTATAAGAGTTGTGATGGTCTTGGAGTCTCTTCACAGCAACAGAACACAGACTAAGATATTAACTTCTAAATATCTTTGTTTAAAATCTATAGAGTTTACTCTCAATTTGTCAGACAAGGCTCTGCTTGTACTGAATAGAAGCAAATGCAGAGATCTGTTGTTACACAAGATGCTACTAACCAAGAATGGTTGAGTGCTCACCCCTAAACAAGGCATTTACAACTCCTCCTTTAAGGCCCAGTAAACATTCCAGAAGAGGTGGCTCAAAGAATTGCAGAACTAGCTGAAAGGAAGAAGGGCTGAAGTGCTTTTTTATAATCATGACTTAGCCATGCATGGTGAGCATGGCGTACAGCAGCTGCACATGCAAGTAGGGCCCACCCAACAGTCAGCTAAGAATGAGGAAGGAACTCTAGGGCCTTACCTCTTACCCTCTTAAGAGGGCCTTACCTCTTATTGGTGAGCTATTGGCAACTAACAGATTGTGGGAGGAGGGAGGCATAGTATCTGGTTGTGTCCCCAGAAGTTACCCCACCAGGCTCTAATTGATAGTTTCAAACCCATGGCCATAGAGATGGCCTTGGTTAAACGCCATAGGAAATAAAAATAAAACAAAAAGAGGCATAAATAAAGAAAAAGATCTGTAGGAAAGAAGTGGTAGAGGGAGATTTGAGGGATGGGAAGGAGAGCATTCTAATTAATTTAAATATATATTTAAATATAATTTTAAATATACATTTAATATATTCTAACTATTATATAAAATTGTCAATGAACAAAAATGAATTAAAAGAGGGAGGTGTGGTTTCCACTTTTTTGTTATTGTAATTTTTATTTTATTTTGTTTATTTATTATGGAGGTGGGTGTTGCAAGCATGTCCGTGTTGCACATGTGGCAGGTTAGAAGGTTGTTTGGGAAGTCGTTTCTCTCCTTCTACCATGTGGTTCCTGGGGCTTGAATTCAAGCTGTCAGGCTTGGTGGTAAACATCTTTACCTGCTGAGCTATCCTACCAGTCCAGTTTCCAATTTTGATTGATCTACCTTAGACCTACCGAAGCAGACTGTCTGGAAACGAAGATATGTAATTCATGTTTTTAGAGTTGTTCTGATCATAAGCTAGTGTGAGAAATCACTGTCGTTGACGGTGTGACGAGGAAATGGCACATAGTAAGATGAGATCAGCAAGCAGTATGTCTTTTCTGCTCTACCTCTGAGACACGTCCTGTTCCCTACTGTCTAATTCTAGCTTACCCATCGGCTTAACCACATTTATTAATTCCTAAAACTAAGTAATATCCATCTACCTGGGCTTCCTTATTCCACCCATGCACCTATACAAAATATTTTATATGTTTTTGTATATTTATATATGTACATATACATATGTGTGTGTACCCAAAGCAGACAAAACAACTCTTTTGAATATAGATTGTATAGCCTCCTAATTAAAATATTTCCCAAACAATACTGTGGTAGTTTTTTAATAAGTACGTAAATTCACACTCTTCTCTTGAAAAGCGGAATATGATCCCTTCTCCATGACAGTGGGTTGTGCTTAGAGACAAGCATATAAGAAATAAAATGTGGCAAAGCATCAATGGGTGGCATCTGAGGTTAGGGTATGAGACGTGCTGTGATTTCCTTGTTCTCTTTTCTTTTCTTACTTACTTAGAGGAAGTCAGCTGCTGTGTCCTGATGGTACTCAAGGAAGTCTCTAGAAAGATTCATGTGGCAAGAAATGACGCCTATAGCCAATAGCCTGCAAGAAACTGAATTTTCCACCAATAAATACATCAGGCACCTTAGGAGTGCATCTCCCTGCCTCAATCAGATGACAACAGCCCTAGCCAATGGCTTCATGTCAGTGGCCTGAGAGACCCAAAGGTGACCCCACCCCACTGTAATATTCCAAATTTCTGATCCACAGAGAAAAATAGGTAAGGTGATAAATACTGATTTTAAACTTCCACCCTGGGGTAGAGGTTGAACAGCAGTGACCAATAATTAATACATTTCACATATAGTCCAAACTCCTCACTATGGCTTGCAGGACCTTGTATACTCAGAATTCTGCCTATATTACCAACTTGGCCACTCACAATGCAGATGAGAGTATTTATCCTCTAACAACTACACTACCGACCTCTTTCTTCATTGAAAATAGCTAAGGTTATCCAATTGCATGAACCCAAGGTAACAGCATTATTTCCTCACTTCCCTCTGCTATCTATGGTCATATGACAAAATTGCGATCAGTAGGTCGTGAGCAGAGTGATGTGTGAGAACATCTAGTTTGAAGGTTTTTTTTAAAGATTTATTTTTATTTTTTGTGCATTGTTGTTTTTGCCTGCCTGCTCATCTGTGTGAGGGTGCCAGATCCCTTGGCACTGGAGTTACAGTTGTGAGCTTACATGTTGTTGGTGCTGATGACTGAACCCAGGTCCTCTGGAAGACTGCTGAGCCATCTCTCCTGCCTCTGGTTTGAGTTTTTAAGTAGAACTAACCTATCTTCTACTTCATTTCCCTCACTTGTGTTGACTGAAACATCAGTGCAGATGGGAAGGGAATGGAAGCGCTAGTGGCCCATGTCAACACAGGATTGAAATCACGCGGTGAGAGCGGCAAAGCACCAAGGCAGCCACAAGCTCGGTCTGTCCATTTGAGCCCTTTCATTGTCACGAGGAAAATACAAGGCTTTCTCACGTACGTAAGTCACTGCATTTGGGGGCTTTTCATTGCAATCTTCACTTTAACTTATACCTTGAAACTGCTCACCATATCCTAGCCCAAGGTCTTTTCCTCTTCTGCTACTCGGAAACCTACGTATCTGCTCATCTGTGTAGGGTGCTTCCCCAAGGCCTTTGTAAGGCGGACTCCTTTCAGTTAGATTTCACTATTTCAGTAACCTTGGTTTTCTACCCTAAAAGTGGGAGCACGATTCTTCAAGGCTGCCGTCTGTACCTGAAATGTGCTCAGCTAGCTACCACTTGCCACTCCGTATGATCAAGAACCATGGATGCTGTTTCCTGCTGACCTCCAGGGACAAGAAAGGACATTACCCATAGCAGATGCTGCATAAGTTTCTGTTGTGTGAAAAACCAAATGATTAATAATTAGTTAACAGTTAAGAACGTTGTGAACACAGAACTCCAGTCATTTGCCTATAATCCAACCTCCTTTATCTAAGAAATTAGGTAACAATAATGATTTAAGTTAGAATTAACAAAAGGGTGTCAACAAGTCTCCCTTACCTCCGTCATCGAGTGTTTTGATTTAAAGAGAGGAAAATTCCAAAGAGACAATGAACAAGTCTCCATTTTTTGTAAAGTTCAACCAGAGAGAAAAAAGAAAGGAGCTTATAAAAATATTTATGCCCAGAAGACAGATTCTATTAAGCCATGATATAGCCTATTACAATGGCTCTAAGATGCCAGTCATTGTGAAACACACCATTGTTTTATGTACTACAAGGAAAAAAAATGTTGCCATGGTAAATTTTGTTGCTGTTCCCAATTTCTGTCCCCACATGCCTTCTCAGCTTCTCAGTGGGTAGAGCACACATCTGTACTCCATTGTCAGGCCTGCTCACGTGACTTGTTTTGGCCAATTGATTGTGAGTGGCTATGATAAAGACCATATGTGCTGGTTGGTTCTTGTCAGCTTGACATAAACTAGAGTCACCTAGGAATAGAAAACCTCATTTGAGAAAAGGCTCCTATCAGACAAGCCAGTGGACATGTCTCTGGAGGCATTTTCTTGATGGATGGTTGATGTGGGAGGGTCTAGCCAACTGTGGCCAGTTCTACCCTGGGCAGATGGTCCTGTGTTGTACAAGAGTAGGCTGAGTAACATGGAAAACAAAAACAAGCCAGTAAGCCATACTCCTCCATGTCCTGTGCTTCGGTTCCTGCCTCTAGGTTCCTGCTTGAATTCTTGCCCTTGCTTCCCTCAGTGATGGACTGCAATGCAGAAGTATAAGAGAAACAAATGCATTTCTCCCCAGAGTTGCTTTTGGTCATGGTGTTTTGTCACAGAAACAGAACGCACACTACACCTTACCTTACCTTAGTAGCTTTGTCTAAGTTTGTACAGTTTGAATCAACTTTTGTACCTCCATCCAAAGAGTTCAAGGTTGGGGTTAGTCCTGTCTGGGTTCTAAAAGAACATGTTAAATGCAGCCAAATCAACTACAGAAAAAGCCAGTGAACCCAAAGCCTTCACGTGTGTGTGTGTGTACATGCACCCCCCAAAATAGGCACCACTGAAAGCTACTGAGATATCAATAATCACAGAAAACACTACACTAATTAAACTACTACTTGCCATCAATTACAAGTTATACTTTGATTTCAGAGATATAAAAATGTGATCAAATTCATATCTTAGACTCCATAGAATATCGTATGTATCACTCATGTTGTATAACAGTACAAGATATATTCCAAGTTGCTTTGGTATTTACATATATGATGATGTAGCATCCATATTTATAATGAGAGTTTTCTTGATAAACACATTTCCTTTTTAGAATATCATATGCAACACTGCAACCTCAGGTCCCAACTGAAATAGAAAGCAGAACTAAGTGGATGTGAAGTTCAAAGCCAAGAAGGTTAGTTGTGGCTTTCTGACAGTTTTCATCTGCCTCCACTCCCCTACTAGCTCATGTGACTTTTGGCTTATAGACCAAAGACTTCCTCCTCTTTATCTCATGCCCCATAGACCAGAGAGTCAGAGGCAAGTGTTCTCTGGGGAAACCAGAGAAGTAAGGGAGGACAAATGGAGCTCAAAAGCTGGGGACTTAAGCACAAGGCTGAATGATTGAACGTGTGTGTGTGAAGTGAGTTTGCCTTCCTGCAAACTAGATGAACAGTAACTATCAAGATAATAATATAATAATAATAATAATCCTAACTGAGAAGAGCATCAACTTTATGCCTTGCACCATGCTAAATGATTTACATAAATCATCTAATTTAGTCGAGGCGATAGCTTTATGTATCAGTGAACCTTTAATGCTGAAAAGCCAATCATTGGGACAAACCACTCAAGAAACCAGTTACTTAGTTTCCTATTAGTCTACAGGCCGACTAGGCTTAAGTGTTCTAGGCTGAGCTCTGCTGCACAGCTCTTGCTGAGGCTGTGACCTGCTCTACCCAGGGTGCATCCTGAGTCATCTCAGTTCCATGTTTTGGATCCTTTTGCAGCTACCTGAAGCATGTTTTTCTCACGGTGCTGGTAGAAGTGTATGAAAATAAATGTAACCACAGAACGCCATGTTTGGAATCAGAACTCATGTGAGTTCGAACCACATTCTGTTAACAAAGAATAGCATAGCTCTGAATAATCCAAAGCCTCTAATCTCCTGAGGCACCTGCACTCATGTGCATATATACACATATACCTGATGTAGAACAAAATACATCTTAAATAAAAGAAAAATTAAACTATAACAAATATTATATAATTATATAATATCTAATAAAAGCAAGTAACAGCATAAGAAGGCTAATTCAAAAGCTCTCTTCAGGGCTGGAGCATTTACTGCTCTTGCAGAAGACTGAAAAGACGGAGGTTCGGGTCCTAACATTCTCTGGCAGCTCATACGTCACCCGCAGTTTCAGTCCCAGAGGATCCAACGCCCTCTCCTGACCTCCACAGGGCTCCTGCATGAATGTGGTGCACATACATACACTCGGGCACACACACACGAATACCTATAAAATAAATAAATAAACATTTTAAACAATATCTTTAATAATGAAGAATAATCTCTAAAACAGTATTATAAAAAGCTAGCATGATAGTTCATGCTTGTAATTCCAGTAATTTGGAAGACAAGACAGGAGGATTATGGTGAGCTCAATGTTAGCTTGGGCTACATAGTGAGTTCCAGGTCAGTCTGGAATTAAAAAAAAAAAACATGCCTCAAATTTTAAAAAAATAACTTAAATTAAAAAATTTAATCCCTATAAGTGGGAACAGTCTTAAAACAAAACTACAGTGACATCCAAAAGCATCACAGCCTTTCAATTGTCTGTTCGCATCCATGTGCTTATGCTGTGCGGGTAAATTGTATTATTTGTTTGGGAATTAAAAACAGCTGTCTTCCTAAAAGTTTAAGAAATAAAAGAGCTGCATATTCCCTTTTGGTTTGAAGGTAAAAAGCCCTTCCCTTGAATCATGGAGGCCAAGGGGAGTTTGCATTATAAGCTTACACTATGCCAGCCACTGAACTAGGTTCCTTGAATTTATGAGCTCGTGCTAATCTTAATAATTGCCCATTGATAGTGCTCATTCCTCTTCTTCCCTTTTTACCAGTGAGAAACTGCAGCACTGGTAGGTTGGAGGGGTTTTCAACATTGCGCTGCTGGTTAATTGCAAAGCTGGATTCAAGCACCAGGCATCTGGCTCCCATGTCTGACCTCTTAATCACCAGCTCTGTCACCGTCCATGGAAAGAACAGCTTTTGTAGTTACTCTTTGTTTAGACTTGAGAGACACAGTCTCTTTCATTCTTGGAAAAATAAAGTGACTCTTAGTGCTTTTGGCATCAGTGTATTCCTTTTATTTGGTTATGCACTTCAAACCAATTACTCCCAACATAGTCCTACAAGCCCTATAATGCTCAAACATATTTCCTACAGATGTTTATTTATGGCATGATTTCAAAGATCAGAACACAGCAGAGTTTCTCTGGGCGATTTAAACAAGGACAGCCTTAAGAAAGAGCTCTGATACTATGGCAGTTGACAGTGACATCTCTCTTGCGTGGGTTTCTGGGAATCAGCCTTACATGCTTTGCCCTCACCACCTGATCTTCTCAAATAATCTTTTACAAATTCTTTGCGTCCCATCAAGTTGCTATCACTGCTTCTCTATTAGCAATGTTAAAGGGGAGTCCCTCTCCCTCATGCGACTCTCTTATGTGTGAGCACCGTGTGCGTGCCTCATGCTCACAGAGGCCACAAGAGGGCACCAGATCCTCTGGAACTGGAGCTGTAAGCCATCACAGGAGTGCTGGGAACTGCCCTGGGGCTCTCTGCAAGAACAAATACTCTTATTAAACAAATGCTGAGTTATGGTTATTTTTGGAAAGGAATTAGCGTGAGTTCATTTCACTCAACTGGTCACTGAACTTATCAACAAATAGCTTGATTGGCTTTTTCATAAATGTGTAAAAAGTGATTGCTTAGCATTAACTGATGTGGATTATTTTTGTGTGTGTTGTGTGTGTGTGTATGTGTGTGTGTGTGTGAGTGCACCTCTGCTTGAAAGATTGTCCCGTGTTAAAGAAAAAATGTGTTTTAAGACAGAAGAAATTGGTTCATATCCTTTAGGGATTACATACTCTAGTGTATCAGTTGCTGACATAATGCCATGACACTGTATAATATGTATGTATGTATGTATGTATGTATGTATGTATGTATGTTATATGTCCTAATTCCCCTTTACTTCATATTACATTCTATACAACAAAAGGAGGACACACATACACATATGAACTCACCAGAATTTTAGGAAATGGAGCTTTATCTATCTTTCTAATAAAGAAAGAGAGAGACAGACAGAGAGAGACAGAGACAGAGAAAGGAAGGAAGGAAGGAAGGAAGGAAGGAAGGAAGGAAGGAAGGAAGGAAGGGAAAGAAAGGAAGGAAGGAAGGAAGGAAGGAAGGAAGGAAGGAAGAAAGGCTAAGGAGAGGAGTAAGGGGAAGACAGGAAGATGAGGAGGAGAGGGAAGGGTGGAAAGGAAGGAGGGGCAAGGGAACAACAGTAAAAAGGTAGATCAGCATTTAGAACAGTAGTCCCAACCTGCCCGTGTATTAGAAATTCCTAGAGAGTGTTGGAAAAATACTGATTCCAGGTCCTCAAGCCTAGAGACTTTGATTCAGATGGTGTGGTGACACATAAAACTCAATCCAAAGACTCTAAAAAGGCCTGTGTGGAGATAGGAACGGAGAAAAAAGACTTAGTTCCTTTATTTATTATTCACTCCATCGACCACAGACACTCTATGGTACCAACAAAAGCAGAATTGAGCATTTGGGAGGCAGTGGCAAACACTGCGTCTAAAGACCCACACTAGGTGGACTTGGGGATGTCTGTCTATAATCCTAGCACTTGAGAGGTAAAGGTTGGCTGTATAGCAAGCTCAAGGGCAGTTACCTGAGAATCTGTCTCAAACGAACAAAGAGAAGCGCAGCACGATCGGATGCTCTCTGAAACCCTCCACGTGGACTTCAGGTCTGAACCAAAGCTAATAACTAAGATCAGGCTGGGGAGAGTGAAGTGCAGACAGAAAGGGAAGAAAATCACTCTAGGTGTCAGTCTACTAGTTAATTTTGTTTAAAATCATCTGGGCACTTAAAGGGGCCCACGGGACAACCTACTTTTGTTTTTACAGACGAGCAACTTCAAATTCAGGGAGCAAAAGATGGGCCTTCTGTCCGTGTAGTTATTCAGGGCAGAGCTGTAAAACCCAGGTGGCTGGCCTTTTATAATACTGTCTATGTTCAAGTGAAAACCTCAGCGGCAATCTTCCCCATCCAAATTTCTAAAGAAAATAGTTCCTTGGCAAGAGTCTTTGTAAAAGGAAGGACCAACTTCTCCTGTCGAGCTAACCCTAGTGTGAAATTAACTAGTAGGTCTGCTAGTCAGTTCCACACCGTGTGACTCTATAGGAAGAGACACTGGAAAAGGGAGCGAGGGTCTTGGTCCATTTCCTCCCTAAATACAGCAGTTCTAAGGTCAAGCACTTTGAACATTGGAAGGAAATGGCAAGGAAAGGTTGTTGTAACTATGAGGGGTGAGCGTGTGGGGTAGAAAAGGCGTAAGGAAGAGAGTTGTGAATCTAAACACTTTCCCCATATCTGCAAGGAGAAAATGCAGCCAGTAACCCGGGGGGGGGGGGGGACAAAAACCGAGCCTTGAGTAATGAGGTTTGGCATACCAGTTTACTGGAAGAAGTCTGACACCATCCAGTTTTGAGATGATCTGATCAACAGGATCACTCGTAAGTGGCTGATAAAGAATTAACTGGAAAAGTTGGCTGGAAAGCTGTTTGGAATAATTTTTTAAAGATGAATATTCACACACCCAAAAGCAGAATCCATTGCTAACCATGATCCTTTGCCATATGCACCTGGACACATGCATGGACCTGTTCACGACGGCATTCTTTTAGCAGAAGATAAAAGTCTGGAAACGTGTTGGGGAAGCAGTATGGTGCACAAAGCATGGGCTGAGCAAGTGCTGGGGCTGGAGTTGGGATCCCCAGAACCCAGGGAAAGTGTCTGGAGGGTCTGACCTGCCATCCCAGTGCCCAGGAAGGGAGGCAGGAGTCCAGGGGCAAGCTGCCTAGCTACAGTAGCCAAACTGTCAGGCTCTGGATCCAGAGAGGCTTTCTGCCTAAGTAAATAAAGTGCAGCGTGATCAAAGAAGACAGTCAACTTCCACGCGAATATACACAATGTGCATGTGTGACCATACAAACATGTGCCTTCATACATGAGAGCATGCATATATACACATGTATGTACACCACACACTATATAATACATATGTATGCATATATGCATACACATATATTCACTTACCAGAGATTATTTGGATTACATATGGAAGCAATTCAAATATTCTCCGACAAGCGGATGGAGAAAGTGAGTGTTGTCACACAATGGGTGCTATTTAGCAGTGACAATGAGTGAAATGTCACTATGTACATTGTTACAGGTGAATCTCAGCAAAACAATGTTGAGTAAATAGAAAAGGTAAGTAATTGTCACTCGCACAGAATTTCCATTTTAAGTTAAAGATAGCAAGCCAAATGATGGTATTTTTTAGGAATACATATATTATTAAATAGTATATTTAAAGAATGATAAATAAAAGACAAAGACAACTTCAGGGCAGAGTGGCGAAAGGAACAGAATATAGAACATCTCCACAGAGAGTGTTGCTATTGTCAATATTCTATCTTGTGTGAGTAGCAGGCTCACTTTATTAAACGATATGTTTAATAGGTAATTGTGCCAGCTACTGCAATATAACCAATTATTTCATTATTTAGTAACTTAAAACAATAAACCTTTGTTTTTTTTACATAATTAGGAAGGTCAGGAATCTGGGTGAATCTTACCTGGTAGTGTTGGTTTGAGTAACTTGTCAGACAGGGCTTCAGGCCCGGAAGGAGCTGGAAGATCTGCTTCTGGGATGGCTCCTTTGTGTTGCTCTTGCATGCAGGCTTAATCATTACTATGTGGTCCTCTCCCTAGAGTTGTTTATGATGTGACTTCCCTAGGCAAAGTGTGTGTGTGTGTGTGTGTGTGTGTGTAGAGGGAGCAGGGAAGACACACACACACACAGAGAGAGAGAGAGAGAGAGAGAGAGAGAGATGCCTATGGTAGAAGCTTCAGATGTCCTATTGCTGTTTGAGACAGGGCCTCTCTGCGTATCCTTGCTGCCCTGGAACTCAGCGCACAGACCAGGCTGTCCTCCCAGAGCTCTTCCTGCCTCTGCACCTCAGGGGGTGCAGTTAAAGGCATGGGTCATCACAACGTGCTTAAAAAGCTAACACAGGAAATAATTACCATCTTTGTGGATGCTATTGATCACAAAGACAGGTCCTTGGTCAGTCTGGAAGAGTAATGTGTGTGACTGCCAGGAGGCAGGGACCATTGGCACCATGCATGGACCAGTGATAAAACTATGTCAAGGAAAACCAGGTGTCCCTGATCTTGGAAAACAAATAAGTATACAAAATACAGTAGACTTCTAAAGCTACACAACACAGGAGAGAGATGAGCTGACTCTTCCATTTTCCATTCTCCCTGCTTTGGCCAAGTTATTTGACTTCCTTCTATTTCTGAAACAGATATGAAGACACTTATTTGCAATTTATTTAATCTTGCTGGACATGGGGCACATACGTGTAATCCTATCACTTAAAAGGTTGAGGTAGGAGTCTCAGAAGTTTGACACCAGTCTGGGCTATCTAGTGACACCTATCTCAAAAACAATTATTTTTCTTACAAAAATATCTGCACACACAATAGAATGGTAAATTGAATACCATTTTCCTAGAAACCAAAATCAAGTGTCCTGGATTTTAGAGTACTTGTTTCACTTATTACTTTTTTTTTTTAAAGTAAGAATTTCACAAAGTTGCTCAGACCAGCTCTGAATTTACTCTGAATCCCAGAGGCCTTGATCTTATGATCTTCCTGCTCTTCCTTATAAGTAGCTAAGGTCACAGGCCTGGCTCTACAGTTCACCCTAAGGCAAATTCCTGATACTGTTACCTTATTCCTATGTGCTTTAGTGTGCATCATTTTAAAATGGTTGACATTTTTCTTACAGACCTACACCGATTAAAAACCCCTCTGCGGTATTCGATATATCAAAAGCATATTCATATTGCTTTGAGTTTTTATAGTCAGCTTCTTAGGGTGAGGTCCAAACAAGTCTGTAGGTTGCACGTGGTTAGTTAATTCTCTTAAAAATTCCATCTAGAGGAATATCTTTACACTCTCTCTTCCTTTCTCCTCGTCTTCTTGGAGAAACTCGTGTAGCTTGCTTATAGTTCTTCCGTGGGCTGGATTTGTTGGTTGACTTCCCTGTGATGGCATTTTAACTGTCACACTCTCCCCCACAATTGTTAAAGATTGGGAACTAGAGAACTGATGGAATCGAGATTCAATGATTTTTATGTAGAATATCACTTAGGTGATGTGCGCCTGGTGAAGCCCCTCATCAGGAGGCACGTATGCATGGACCTTCCCATTGGCAACCAGACAGAGCACCTGTTCCAGAGGCTTTCAGCCCAAACTTTCTCCGGGAAATTGCTCTGCCAGCCTCTCTCTGATGAGCAACTGATGCTTGGGTCAACGAATCTACAAAGGATTACAAAGTGGTGGTTCCCTAGTCCTACCCCTTCTTTTTTTATTCAGTGGAATTATTTTTACCATGAAGAACCTTTTCTCGTTGATCTAGACAAGTTGCTTATCCCACTAATAGGGGACCTGTTCCCTGTTTTACACCCTCCCAGGCCACCTTTTGCTATGGCCATTTCTGTGGCTACCTGTTTTTCTAAACGTTACTCAGCAGCCCCTCTCCTCATTGAGTGCATTTGCATATATTTTGGACACATATGCATCTCATTTTCTGCCTCTCCACAACCTTCCCTGCTTCCACGAGGTGGGGGATACATCTGCCTAACACACAGACGACACCTGGAGGTGTGAAGGAGCCCCCCCCCAACAGGGAAACTTGGACCATCTAGAGGTGCAAGGTGGTAAACAACTGCTCTCTTTCCCATCAGTTGGCAGTTAGTGAGTGTATTCTCCATGGCTGACGGCCTCGGTGCCCACAGTGATGACTAATGCAAGAACACGCTCGTATTGACTTTCCTTGTTTCACTTTCCCTAGTTATCCACTGCTATTTCCTGAGACCACTGTCCAAAATCAACGGCCTAAAAAGTAAGCCCTTGTCTCGGACTCAGTTTTTAAGGGGGTAAGCCAGGCTAAGAGACCACTAAATAGAAGTCATACAGGAAAGGCAGAATAAACACTCAATTCCTTCATTCAACTGACAATATTCAGGTTACTGCCCAAGTTACATCTAGTTGTGCACTCACGAGCACATATGCAACCAACTAATTTCAATCAGTTATAGTTCTTACCATTTCCTGGTGTTCAAATTGTCCCCCTCTCAACCCCTTTATGCCGATGTCTTGTTTCTGTCCTGGCCCACTAGTCCTTTAGATTTAAGCAGCTTTCCTAATTTCTGAAACCAAAGGTTATCTCAGGTTCATTACTTTTTTTTTTTTTTGTCCCAGCACAAATCTACTATTCCTCCAAAGCAAAGTAAAGTTAAGTTACTTTATTTTTGGTAGTTTTACAAATGTATATAATGTATTTAGATTCTATCCACCAGTCCCATCCCTTCCCCTGTCCAACTAAAAGCACGTTTTCCCCCACACCTCGCTGAGTCCCACACTGGTAGGCGAGCTGCTGGCTCTGTTCAGGTTTTATCCCTTTACTCCAGTGTCTTCACCTCTTCCACCCAGAGGGATCTGTAGAGCACCTGGTTCCCTAAGCACCCCAAGATCCAAAGATCTTGTTCCCTAAGCACCCCAACTACCAAAGGTCAGCATTCTGATAAACTGCACACTGAGAAGCCCTTTCCACCTGGGCCAACAACCCATTCACAATTTCTGTTTTCATTCACAAAATCATGAGAATGCTAATGCCCACAGCATCACCAACCTTGATTCTTGTATTTTCAAAGATTAGCTTGCTTTTAGTCAAAGAACTATGGTCACAAAATATGGTCTTGATATATATATATATATACACACACACATATACACACACACACACACACACACACACACACACACATATATATATTTGGCTAAATGCAGAGCTAAGTAAGTCCACTTAGCAGGAAAGGATTCTGAGAAGAAACATGACCATCTTTTGTTAGTTTGTTGTCTTTGAAAAAATTTTATTACCAAGTTGGAGTCTGTGTATGGCTGACTACAATCTTCAGGGTTTCTGACAGACTTTCTTTCCCTTGATGCTTTGTGGGAAAAAACATCATGACTGGAGATACATTTTGCTTTTGGTGTCTCTCATATCCCAGTGGGCTGGTTTGCCCTCCTGCGGACAGATACTCAGTGTTTAGAGACAACATATCTGGTTGTCACAATTTGGAAAAGGTACTTCTGGGCATCTAGTGGGCACAGGTGAGGAATGTTACTGACTATCTTGTAAGAATTAGGACAGATTTCTTTCCCCCTCAACCAAGAATCATGTTTCAAAATGTCAATAATGCCAAGGTTGAGAAACACCTGTATTCCTCCTTTATGAACACATACATGCACATTGTAAAGTAATTATTATCAGTGGCAAAGGTAGAATCTCAGACACACACCCTCCATGCTCCTGCAAAAGTCACTAGCAATTCGGACATTCCTTTAGCTATGAAGATTTCAGGAAATATGTACTTATCCTGGAGGATTAAAGAACAAATATATTTTAACCTTCTAAAACTGATTACCGTTAGACATAATGTAAGCTTCTAGCTGTAAGTATAAAGGAAAGTGCTGGCTATTTAAAGCAAATGGGATCAGAAGTCCCATGAATAATCAAAAATCTGGTTAATAGAGTATGACCAGAGAATAATGTACTTGGCTTCTGTGGAGAAATTAATGTACACTCTGCGAATTGTTACTAAGGCAAATGAAGGAAAAGTTACTCTTAAGGTACCATGATCTCAAAGAAACAGCCTCAAGTTCATAATATATCACACTCAGTCTCTCTCTCTCTCTAGATTTTCATGACTTCTTTCTCCTTGGACAACCCAGAAGCTCAGGCCTTGCTACTTTTTAGAATGGTAAAATACTTCACTTTTTACATTTATTTTTACATAGTAATAGACTTGGGCTTTATTGCAAGGAATGTACTCTTACACAGAAACTATTTCCAAAATTCAGTTTACCTCCCCTGTGGGGAGACTGTTTTTAAATGTAACTTACCTTTAATAAAATGTACTCCTAAGTTTTATCTATACTGATTTTTTTTGTAACTAATATAGAATTTTTATTTTTGATTTTTGATACAGGGTCTCACTATGGTGCCCAGTGTGGCTGGCCTGAAACTGGTTGTGTAGACCAGGTCGCCCTTGAACTCAGAGACCCTTCAGCCTCTGCCTCCTGAGTGCTGGCAAGCACCACTATGCCGGCTCTAAGAGAGAAATTTAAAATCACAGGAGATTTGGCATTCAAAGAGATCTGCAGCTAAACCTTCTGTAGATTAAAAACCTTTGGCTTTATAGTACGAACAATTTCTGCCTTTTAAATCTTAATTTTATATGTAGTTTAAAAGCCTAGTTCATTCACATGATGTGAACTTAAAATATCAACCATTAATTTTGGAATCTTAAGTGAGTTTAAAAAACTATTCCTGATTGTAAGATGTAGGTGACTAGTCCTTTAGTGTTTTTACTTCTTAATTTAATTTTATTTTTTTGGCAATGGATTGAACCTAGGGTTTTGCGACTTTAACAATTGTTTTGAGTAATTAGAAAGGGCAAGATCATAGACATACTTAACGTAGGTAGCATTAGTGGGGCAGAGTGGCCTTCATCTGTAATCCCAGAATTTGAGAGGTGAATAAGGATCAAAAGTTACGGGTCTGTCTCTGCTACAAAGAAAGCCTCAGGCCCCTATGGCCTGTAACAAAAAGTTCCCATCCAATACTGAAATCATCGCCACACTGGCAAGAATCTTTTAGCAATGAGAAGAAAAGAAACTTTGGTGGCATATTACTCAATGTTTTGGTTAAGAGTGTGTATTCAAATCAGCAAGTTGTTGTCTGGTAGGTGGCTCAAAGTAATGTTAGCACTAGCCTAACCTTCATGCATGAGGCCTGGGTTCACACTCTTGCTTAAACGGACCATAGTAATTTACAATTCGGCTGTGCATCACTCAGTTTCCCCAAAATGCAGGGAATAGTAGTATCCTGAAAATGCAACAAAAGATTGAGAGAGCCAATATGTGAAATGCAGTCAGGCCAGTGAATTTTCCATCCTCACAGCATCCTTGTGCAGAAGGCAAAGTTCCTTTCGTCTGGTTTTTTCACAGGAGAAACCAGGACACGACGGCCAGATCTGAGGGGACCGAGCGATTTGCGTCCCAGCTCTGCGGGGGTCCGCGGCGCAGACAGCGTCCTCGCCCCTCACCCCAGGGCCTAAGGCGGACAGAAGCGAAGGGCGACCCCGCCAGCCCGAGCCACGGTCCCACGACCTCACTGCAGACGCCGGTTCGACTCATGACATATTTATTTACATAAGCTTCACTCTGCGCTGGGCTGGGGGAAACGCTTTGGCGACCCCGAATCCTCCCAGATCCTGGGCCAGAAAGGAGGCTGGAGAGCCTACAGCATCCCCGCCGGGCGGGACACTGAAGTCCAAGGCAGAAGCTTCCAGCCGTTCCCTGGCACCGCGGTCACCGCCAAAGCCACGCCCATCGGGGGCGGTCTCAGTGGTGCCGTAAAGTAAGGCGTACTCTTTGCCGCTCATCAGCCCGCCCCTGTCTGTACGGCAGGCCGCATTCCATGCCTCCAATATGGTGGTCCCCGTGTAGCCTGCTACTGTAGCTTTACCACAGGTGGCCAGTGTAGTTTTGGGACTGCAGCTGCGGTCCCGCCAGGTTGGTTTGCAGAAGCAGCAAACTTTAGTTCCGGTTACGGCTCCGGAAAGCCACATTTCTCCGAGAGTCTGGAATCGCCGTTGAGTTTTAGAATCTGAAAGTTCCTCCTCAGCCCTTGTTTCCTGTGCCATCTCTGGACACCTTCCCCAGGTCCCTGACCCTCTCAGATTCACACTATGAGCCTTCGGAAGCTGCTGTTGCGCCTGTCCGGTTATCTCGGGGCGGCTGGTCCCCCACGTCGCCAGTGGTGGTGCTCCGGGGCCCCCGACACCATCTCCTCAGTAGTCTCCAGGCGTGCTCACTCCTCCAGGTCTCCAGCCCATTGGAACCAGGTGGTGTCAGAGGCAGAAAAGATCGTGGGCTACCCCGCTTCCTTCATGAGCCTGCGCTGCCTGCTCAGTGACGAGCTCAGCAACATCGCCATGCAGGTGCGCAAGCTGGTGGGAACTCAGCACCCTCTGCTTACCACTGCCAGGTGAGCGACCCACCGACCCACCTGTACCCACGCGCCTTTTTTATTGCTGTTATGATATGGTCAGGACACTCTTACTAACTCGGTTCCCGGCTAGTTCTTTTATTACCCGTGCCCCGTCGTCTTTTTTTCTTTTTTCCTGGTAGAACACTCAAGCTAGCTCTGGGCCTGGCCAGTTCTTTTATTCCTTCTCTCCTTTGACCTTTTTAGACATTCTTTGGTGTCTTTTTAAAAAAAAACATTATTCTGTTTGGCTCAGCTCAGCGGATAAATGGTTTTCTTAAGAGAAAATCTTGGGGATGTTTTTCACAGTTTTGCGTAACTATTAGAGTGAAGCTATCAGAGATGTATGTTTATTTAGTCACACTCAAGATGTGAGATTTTAAAAGTGGAATAGATCGATTTTCATTTCCTCACTATTAAAGTGTTCACCTACAGAAAGGTTAAGACGGGAGAGACAGACTGACAAAGAAGACAGCTCTTAACAAATATCCAGGTATAGCACTACCCGGGTAAAAGTCATTATCCTCATGAGGCTTTTACCTCTTGATGCTGGACCAGCGTTAAACCTGCCCTTAGGATTAAAAGAAGAAAAAACTTTATCATTTAAAAAACAACTTATACCTCGTGATTTGTAGTTTATTTCAAACGTAAAGAGAAGTTGCAAGATGGGAAGATGTCTTTGGCGGTACGGCGCTCGCTGTGCCAGCACAGCCACCTGGAATGGTCTCCAGCAACCATGTCTAAAGGCTCGAGGCTTGTAATCCCAGCTCGGAGGATGTAGACTGGGGATTCCTATAGATTACTGGTTGGCTAGTCTGGGCTAAACGAGAGACCTTGTCTCAAACTCCGCAGTGGAAAAAGAAACAATATAGTTGGTCGTAAAGTTGGGAGGCGGGATTGTTCAACACCATTAGCTCTTCGAGAAATGCAGATTTCCATCACCGCTAGACGCTGTCACTTGCTTATGAGAAGGAGTGAAATAAGCACTGGCGATGCCACAGTCTGGAGAAGAGACAGAAAAAAACAGATTTTGCACGCATTGCTTATAGGAATGTAAATTGGTATGACCAATATGGAAAATGGCAGTTTCTTATAAGATTAAATATATATTATACATTTCATTGACCCAACTCATGAACATCTCAAAGAAATAATCATGTCAATATCAGAACCTATACAGGGATGTTTATAATGTTAAAAGTTGGCTGTAAGTTTGCCAAAGTCTTGTAAGCAAAGTGTTGATAATTAAGAGAAAGTTACTTTCAGCATGGGTACCTGGAATAGTCCCAACTGGACCAACCCAATGTCATTCATTGGTAAATCGTTGACCAAACTGTAATACATCTACACCATTTGTATTTATTCATAGTACATTTATAAAATTTATAAAATACATTTATAATTCATATAACACCATATTTGGTGGAGCTGCAGAGATGTCTGAGTCATTAATTCCCTCTGTGCAAGCTTGAGCACCTGAGGTTAGATTCCAAGTACCCACCAAACAGCTGCCACCAAGAGTTGTATAAGTGGATTTTGTAACCCGAGTGTTGAGGTGCAATATGGAGACAGGCCAACCCTTTGATCCCATTGGCCAACCAGCCTATGTCACTAGTGAGTTCAGTGAGACCCAAATTGAGTTCAGCGAGTTCAGTGGGAGACTGTGCGTGTCTCAGAGTATAAGGTGGAGCAAGATCAGGGGAGGCACCCACTGTGTACCTCTTGCCTCCACATGTGTACACATCTATTTGAACATATATGTGCCTTCCCAAACACAAACACTACTTTTTATTTTAAAATTAGGAGTCACCACGTGACTCAGCCATTCTACTTCTAAATATATTTCCGAAAGATTTTAAAACTGTCTCAGATAGTTATATATTTATGTTTATAGCATTGTTTACAATATCCAGAAGGTAGAAAAGCTCATGCGTTCATCAGTGGTGAGTGCATCAATGAAATGCAGTTTATACGTAAGTGGAATGTTAACCAACCTTGTAAAAACAACTGCATATTTTACAGCAGCTGAACCTTGAGACTGTGTGTTAAATGAAATGAACAACCCACAAACATGCATACTGTGTGATTCTGCCTACATGAGCATCACAAGTGGTCAAACTCGAGGAAAAGGTAGAAACTGAAGAGCAGTTATGCTAGCACTACTGGCCCAGAGACACTTGGGTGGGGACAGGTCGTGCATTTCATCAAAGGGTAGTTATTTGGTGTTTTTGAAGACAGGGTTTCACACTGTTACCCAGGCTGGCTTGGAACTCTCAGTGATCCATACACTTGCCTCTGCTTCCTGAGTGCCGAGATTAAAGCCACCATACCCAGCTTTCTACCACTAGTTTTTTTTTTTTTTTAAGAACTGAGTTCCACAAGTTTATATTATACATAATTCCATTAATACAATGTGTTTTTTTAAAATATTATTATTATTTTGGCACAAGCTGGAGTCATCTGGGAAGAAACCTCAATTGAGAAAATGCTCCTATAAGATTGGCTTGTAGGCAAGACTATGGCATATCTTCTTGATTAATGATTGATGTGGGAGGGCCCAGCCCACTGCATGGTCCTACACCCTGAGCCCCTGGTTCTGGGTTGTATAAGAAAGAAGGCTGAACAAGCCAATGGGAGCAAGCTAATGAACAGCAGACATCCATAGTCTCTGCATCAGCTCCTGTCTCCAGGCTCCTGCCTTGGCTTCTCTCAGTGGACTACCACTGGGGAATGCAAGCCAAATACATCATTACTCAGTAAGTTGTCTTTTGTCAGTGTTTTATCGCAGCAATAGAAGCCAAACTAGCATTTAGATCATTAAAAAACAAAGCCCAAACTGTAGAGATGGCGGACAGATAAGTGACATTTCTAGTTAGGTGACATGGTTGGGAGCAGGGAGGAATAAAACGATGAAGAACTGGAGCATGCTGATAGGCCAGTTTGGAGTCTTGTGATGGTGTCTGCATGAGTTTAGACAAGGAATAAAGCTGTACAAACTGAACGCTAGATTGAGAAGCTGCTGAAAACGAAAACAGAATAAAGTTGATTTAGGGTAGTTGTATTATGCTACAATATTATACAGTATTATATTATACAGTATGTATTATACAGTAATAATTTTGTCACTGTTGAGTGAAGCTGTGTCCAAGGTACAGAGAACTCTATCCTATTTTTGCTACTTGTTGTCTATAATTATTTCAGTATTTAAAAAATAAACTTAGAGATATATCACTTCAAATCAAGGTGTAGTGAGGATGGGATGGGACTAGGAGGGAGGAGAAGAGAAGGGGAGACCGTAGACTTGTGTTTCTAATTTCAGTTCTATAGGTACACAGCATATGACACCAGCAACTCATTTCACTTTTCTGGGTTTTCAGTCACTAAACAGTGAAGTAAGGGGTTTCCCAAGATGATTTCCAATGGTGTTGCCAGTCCTAAACTGTCTGAAAACTTCTGTTGGACCTGGATTTATTTGGTAAGAACTTTCTCAGTGAAAAAAATCAAATGCAGTGGTGCAATGAATATGGTTCTTCTGCCACAATTTAAAAATCTGAAAAGCAGTCGGATGTTGGTGGCTCACACCCTTAATTCCAGCACTCGGGAGACAGAAGCAGTTGGATCTCTGTGAGTTTGAGGCCAGCCTGGTCTACAGAGTGAGTTCCAGGACAGCCAGGGCTGTTACACAGTGAAACCCTGCCTTGAAAAACCAAGCAAATAAAACTAAACAAAAAACCGTAAAAGCTCAGAAAATAATGTATTTTTCAGACTCATAACCTGATCTAAATGGATATGAGACTTTTATTCATATACCTTTTATTCATCCCAGTGAATGTGAATATTCATTTTGTTGCAAAAATATTAATGTTTGACTACAGATCTGCTTAGTCTTGCTGGAGTATAGAATTAAAGCGCTTTCCTAAATTCAAAAAAGAGTTACATTCTGAAAGATACTTGTTTCGTAGGTGTGGTGATTTGAATATGCCCCCATAGGCTCAGATATTTGAATACTTAGTCATCAGAGAGTGACATTATTTGAGATTAGGAGGTGTGGCTCTTTTGGAGGAAGTGTGTCATTGGGGATGGGCTTTGAGGTTTCCAAAGCTCCTGCCGGGCCTGTAGATGCGGATGTAGCTCTAAGCTCTTGCCCCAGTGCTGTTTTGTTCTTGCCGTGCTTCCCACCACGATGATAGCAGATGAAACCTCCGAAACTGTAAGCAAGCAAGTTAACTCATTTCTTTTATAAGAGTTGCCATGATCATGCTGTTTCTTCACAGCAGTAGAAGAGTGGCTAAGACAAGGGTCTTTGGATGAGGGGCTGTGGACCTATCCAAGCTGGACAGTGGTCTATAGGAATGCCCAGGTAGATTATTAGTGTAGGAGAAACTAAAGGTAGCCACATTGAGCCAGCCTGTCCCTTCCTGCCAATACAACTTGTGCCCTGTGGTTTCATTGTTGCCTGTATAATTCAATGAAGTACCCACTTGTGCATAATAAATACTTTAATCATTTATATTTCTGTGTGGATCATTTGTGTTTAAGTATTTTTAGCTTTTGTAAGTTTCCTTGACATTCTACTGTGCTAGTTTTTATTGCCAATTTGGCACAACCTGGAGTCACTGAGACAGAGATCCTCTATTGCAGAATTGCCTTGATCAGATTAGCTTGTGCTCATGACTTGATTGATGATTCATGCCAGCACACTATAGACAACTGAGAGCTATCCCGGAGTGCCTTTAATCCCAGCACTCAGGAGACAGAGGTGGGAGGAGATCTCTTTGAGTTCAAGGCCAGCCTGGTCTACTTAGTGAGTTCCAAGATGGCCAAGGCTACATAGTGAGACCCTGACTCAAAACACAAACAAGAAGAAAAAGAAGGAGAAAAGCAAGCAAGCTAGCTAGCTAGCAACTAACTTGTAAGTAAGCTAGTAAACAGCATGCCTTCATGGTCTTTTTTTTTTTTTCTTTTTTTTTTTCCGAGACAGGGTTTCTCTGCAGCTTTGGAGCCAACCTGGAACTAGCTCTTGTAGACCAGGCTGGCCTCGAACTTACAGAGATCCGCCTGCCTCTGCCTCCTGAGTGCTGGGTTTCGGTGATTGATTAACTGTTACCTGGAAGTTTAAAAGGAAACTAACCCTGTTATTCCCAAGTTGGTTTTGGACATCGTGTATATCATGGTGAAAAAAGGCCAAACAGACTGGAGCAACTGTTGATTAGCGATAGCCTAGATGCTTCTGAGTTCTAATGGGTAGTAGTTGGTGGTTTAAAAGATGGCACGGATGCCTCTTGCTGTGGGACTGCTCAAAGTGTTATGCAAACGCGACTGGCTTCTTTGAGTGAGGTGGCTTTATTTTCTTGGATTATTCTGGACAGATTGGACTTTTAGGATTAAACGTTTGTTTAAATACTTTGCCTTTTTGCTTTTGCCTTCAGAACACTCTGCTCTCTAACAGATTCCGAATGGTGGGATTCATTAGTATGCTATCATAGGAGAAAAGTATAGCTGTAGTCTCTTAGGGGTCATTGATTCCTTAGAAAAGACAGCTTGTTCCCCTCCACTTTAGTTACTTGGCTGTCTAGAGAACCCATTAGTTTTTTTTTTTAATTTGTTTGTTTTGTTTTATTTCTTTTTGTTTGCTTTTTTAATATGGTGAAATTTTTTAGCATTCTTTCAATTGTTATTAGAAATTTAATTTTAGTCTCCCGTGTTTATGAAAGACCCTTTCTAGATTCAGTTCCGTAATTACTGACTAAATACCTTTATTACTTACAAAGAACTTTTCTTGGATGACTAGGAGAAAATTATAAATTTTAATTCATTCCACAAATATTTGAGGTTCTCTGGGCATGGGGTGTACAAACATGAATAAGACGCAGTTGTTGCCATCCAGGAATTCATGAGAGGTGCAGTGAGCAGGAGCTCCCGACTCGGCCTGGCTTCGCACCCTGCTCCCCCCACCTCCCCGAACTATGCACTCTCAGGCAGTTTACTGTAGCTCCCTGTGCCCTGGCCTGGGTAAGAGTGGCACTTAAGTCAGGGTTTTATGGGAGTAAAAGAGTTACTATAGATGGAGTATTTAGAACAGTGCCTGGCACATAGCTGATCTCCAAATGGTAGCAGCTGTCGTTGCTATTGGAAATCTGTTTCAGCGGGAACGCAAGCCCAGCTTCAGAGTGCCTTGAGAGAAATGTAGCATGTGTGACTAGTGTGCCGAACAGACAAGCAGAAAACAATGTCTTTCTGGTGAAACTGAAGATTTCTAAAGGCAAAGTGACCTGAAAATTGGCTTGTGTTGGATGAGAAGGAAATAACTGAAGCAGGATAATATAGACACAAGAATTGCTGGGAAAATCTAGGAAATTTTGTAGTGGTGTAGGGTAAACATGGACTGGGATGAAGCAAAAGAAGAGGCCACAAATGTCTGCTCCATGATGCAGTAAGTAATGATGGACTGTAGACTTGCTCCTCTACTGCAGATAACCAGAAAACTGGACAGAGCATAAACAACAACTATATTTCATTTATTGCTAAATACTCCTGTTTGTAACTTCTCTTAGATAGGTTTCTGTTGCTATGATAAAACGCCATAACCAAAAGCAACTTGGGGAGGAAAGGGTTTATTTCAGCTTGCAAGTTACAGCCCATCATGAAGGGAAGTCAGGGCAGGAACTCAAGGCAGGAACCTAAAGCAAAAGCCATGGAGGGGTGCTGCTTACTAGGTTGCTCCTCATGGCTTGCTCAGCCTGTTTGCTTGCTTGTGTCTTCCTTTCTAATTTTTTGAGATAGGGTATCCGTGTATAGCCAGCTTGAACTAATGGAGATCTGCCTCCTGAGGATTAAAGGCCGAACCACCACATCTGACTCAGCCTGCTTCTTGTATAATTTAGGACCACCTGCACAGGCATGATATTGCTTACAGTGGTCTGAGTTCTCCAACATAGTTATTAATCAAGAAAATACTCCACAGACTTGTCTACAGGTAATATGATGGAAGCATTTTATCAGTTGAGGTACCTCTTCTCAGATTGACAGGAAACCATTCAGGACAGGCTTGTCTACTGAACCGACACAAAGCAGTTTATTTACCTATATGTTGTACATGAATATTGAGACCGTCTTTAGATTTTGGCTACTTTTAGTGGAATGTCTGCGAACCAAATAAAGTTGATTTAAGAGATAAAGGAGAAGTTGAGGCCAGATTTTGGGGTAATCTTTATATTTCATTAAGATATAATTTTAGCTGAGTGTTGACAATGTGTGCCTTTAATCCCAGTACTTGGGAGGCAGAGGCAGATGGATCTCTGTGAGTTCAAGGCCAGCCTGGCTATACAGAGAAACCCTGTCTCAAAAACTCAACATAAATAAAATAAAAGAAGATAAAATCTTATCCCACTGTCAGTAAGAGATCTCTGACCAGATGCGACCTTTAAAAAGCTGGCTTTAGCAGCTGTGGAGATCATAAGTTGTAGAAAAGATAAGCTGGGTGCAGAGAGACCTAGAAGAAGACTGCTTCATTAATTTCTTTCTTAGCTGCTAGTTCAATGTGTCCCCTAATGGCCAGGTTCTGTGCTTATCATAGAGAATATAAAACCCACCAGATACCAAGTCAGTCACAGTGGCCTACTCCTTACCAAGATTTCTCGTTAAATAAAAGACATATAAAACTGTCAGTGCAATAAAATATTTCATACATGTTACGATTAAAACGTTTAAAATTTAAATGATGGCAACACAAGAAAGGCAGATGGTTCTGAGCTCAGGGATAATGAACTGAGAAGTCTTAGGTTCCTGACATTGAGATGTTGTTGGGGACCAAAGGGTGAAGTGGGGTATGAATTTATGCAGTAGCTCTGGAAATGAAGAGGAAAGAATGGGTTCAAAGTCCTTTCATGAAGTGGGGCTGAGAGAACTTGATGGTTATAGAGAACAAATCTGAAGTAAGCTGAGTAGCTGTTTCTTGAGGTAGCAGGGGCTATATGTGGGGGAGGATGTTTGGAGAGCACAGAGAAAAATTTATGTCCTTAGTGAAGTGTTCGGGGCATGACGAGATGTCTAAAACGCAATCAGATGTGGATCAGGTACCGATAAGGAAGGTGGACACCAGAGCCAGAGCTGGAAGTGCTCACCCGGGTAGGACTGAAAGCTCAGGGTTTCTAGTCTCTCAAGCATAGTACATAGGATTGTCAACATGTTTTAGTTATAAACAAATTGACTTGGGGTGACTTGACAAGGAGGAGCTAATCGGGCCTTGGAACCTCAAATGGAGATGAGGACTTGGTAGGGAAACCAGAAGCAAAAATGACCAATGTCTATAGGCAGCACTGGGTCAGAAGTGTTGCCTCTGGCTGGATTAATCCTTGGATGGATCCTCTAGCTTCTGAGTCTATGGGAGGCAGTCTGACCTTTCTTGCATCATAAACCTGATCCATATGAGCTCCCCTGTGTGCTAGCAGTGTGTTTGTGATCAGCCCTGCATAAGTCTTGGCCACTCTTTGGTCAGTTGGTTGATAAACTGAAATGTTTCATAGAGTAAGAGAAAGAAATATCCCCAAAGAAGACATGAAATGTTGCAAGACAAAATGTAGCATGGCCTTTGCCTGAATTTACTGTACCCCTACTTTTTTATTGTACAAATAGTTTAAAGAATGCCCCCCCCCAAACTGATGCAATTAGTCCTCCATTGCGCTTCTTCAGAAAGGTAACCTACCGTCAAGTTTAAACCTCTGAGTGGTAGCTGACCTTTTAATTATACTGTGATTTAGCTTGTTTGTTGTTTAAATTGTGGGTTAAATATTAAGTTGACCAACTAACATTGTGCCCATCTAGGTAGAGAACAGAGCAGGGCAAGGGAATACCAAGAAGCCTTGACACAAAAGCATTGGCTAATGGTTGCCTTTTCAACTTTGACTTTGTCTTCACACCAGACTTTATTGAGGGCAGCAGTGCTTCCCAGCCGAGGGACTGTATTTTCTGACCTTCCTTGTTGCTAGGAGTGGCCATGTGATTAACTTTTGACAAAATAAAGAAAAGGATAAAGAAAACTTGGTAGAAATAGTCAAGGAGGTGGGAGGCTCTCTCCTACTCGCTCCTTCTCTCACCTGCTACTTTGAATGCTGATGGAACAGGGGCCTTGGAAGTAAGTTTTGAGTGCCACATATAGTGAATTCTGGACTGGATAGTAGGGAACATCCATGCAACTTTCATATAGTTCTGTATGACCCCTTCCAGCCTGCTTCTACATGAAAAAGAACAATATTTCTTACTGCTGATACTGTTAGTTTGAATTTTAAGCGGTAATACTGGATCATAGCTAAATATGCTCCAAGTGAGGATCTTGGGTTATCATTTCAAATGGCCATGACCTCACAGCTAGCTACGGTTCTTTTTTTTTTTTTTTTTAATAGAAAAGGGGAAATATTTATTCGATGTGGCCAATGGGAAACAGGGAAATGTAATGTTCAACCAAGCCCCAACCCCTTCTTCAGAGTCCTGGAGTGAGATTTCAGCTTAAATAGAGGCCAAGGATATGTACTTCTATGTAGTCCATGTCATGGTATGTTCCTGGCCACCACTGACCTACCATTATCTGCGCTTCAGCATCATCCTGTAAGACGGCCTGACAGTCTGTTAGAACTGTGTGAAATGTTTTTCCCTCTGGCTGGAGCCTTTTCCTTCTCCTAGCATGAGATTCCCGGGGAAATTCCCTTTTCTTTGAGGTCCTTTGCTTCAAGTCTGATAGTCAGATTGAGAGACATGAGTGTCTTTTGAGAAGAGCTTCATTTTTGCCAGGTCTGTTACAGCTGGTAGATTGCTTATGCCCCAGTGGATTCCCCACACCCATGTACATGTGGGCCACACTAAGTGAACTAAAAGGGATATTAACCTTCAACCCTCTCCCATGGTCCCCATGCTCCCAATTTACTCAGGAGATTTTGTTTTTTACTACTTCCCACGTAGATTATATCCATGCATGTCTCTCTTAGTGTCCTCATCGTTGTCCAGGTTCTCTGGAATTGTGATTTGTAGGCTGGTTTTCTTTGCTTTATGTTGTGAGTGAGTACATGTGATAATTGCCTTTCTGGGTCTGGGTTACCTCACTCAATATGATGTTTTCTAGCTCTATCCTTTTGCCTGCAAATTTTAAGGTGTCATTTTTTTCTCTGCTGTGTAATACTCCATTGTGTAAATGTACCATATTTTCCTTATCCATTCTTCAGTCAAGGGGCGTTTAGGTTGTTTCCAGATTCTGGCTATGACAAAGAATGCTGCTATGAACATAGTTGAGTACATGTCCTTGTGAGATGATTGAGCATCCTTTGGATATATACCCAAAAGTGGTATTGTTAGCTAGAATTCTTTGCTTGGTGGGTTGATTCTTATCCTCATAATGGAGGGTTTAATCTTTTATGGCCTAGCCCAGTTGTCTGTATGTAGAAATTATAAAGCATCATGACAGTAGAGTCATAAACGCAGAATACACATCTCTCCTAAAGACAAATTGCTCTTTGTGCTCATTCTGGATTCAACTATAACTAATATATATATTAGAGATATATATGTGTGTGTGTGCTTGTGTGTTTTATATATAATTAATATTATAATTTATAAGTATATATGCTTATATATTTACATACACATATACCTTCTTGATAACTGTAAGTCTCCTTTGCTTTTTTTCTGCCATGATGAACCAGATAGCAATCTTAGCTTCTAGTTCAAAGTAGCATTATTGATTCTCTTAGCAGAAGCACTTTCTTTGGACCAGAACCTTTATTAGTCTTGGAAAAAACAAAATCTAGAGTAATCATTAGTGTTGGTTGTGAGAAGTGCTGTGTCCAATGCTAGTTCAGCTCATAAACTGCATTCCACAACAGTAGCCCAGTTCTCCAACAGGGCAGTTTCCTGTGGGAGCCTGGCCCATGCGGTTATGGGCTGTTTTACCATAATGTGAGCCGGTTACTTTTGGAAGATGGGGTGAGTGTGTTTAAGAACACAGGAGCCCAGCTAATCATTCATCTGAGGTTCTGTTGAGTTGGATGTCTTGTGAACACACAAGTCCACAGGCCATTGCATTGGCAGCAGTGTGATAGGAAATCACATACAGGCACAATCAATGTCTCTTCTGAGGAGTGTGACAAATTGCTAACATCTCTATTGTGAGGAGTCACCAGACTGCTCCTTCTGAGTAAATGGCTCATCTGGAGGACTTTACATTTTGGGGATATTTAGCAGTGATGCCACGAAGTTAGCCTTGGTGGAAAGACATCCCTGTTCATGAGGACATGGTTAGCCTTCCGGTCATCAGAACTGCCGCCTAATGAAGGACTGAATTGACCAGGCTTTGAGAATAGCCATTCTTTCTTTCCTAGTGAGGTAGTTTTTTTTTTTTTTCTTTAATTTGTTCATTTATTACGTATACAGTATTCTGTATGTCTGCAGACCAGAAGAGGGCACCAGATCTCATTACAGATGGTTGTGAGCCACTATGTGGTTGCTGGGAATTGAACTCAGGGCCTCTGGAAGAGTAGGCCTCTTAGCCTCTGAGCCATCTCTTCAGCACCCCTAGTGAGGTAGTTTTATGGTCACATGGAACACATATTTTTAGATGTCCAGAGATTTACCCAAATTGCCCTTCCCAAAACCGACTTGTCACTGACTGTCCAGACATGCCCCATCTCAGTTCTTGTCATTCAGCACCAGCCTATTAGACATGTCCAAAATTGCCATGTAAATCCTAACCCAGACTACTTAAGAATCATAGTGAATAAGGGTATGCACAACTAACTAACTCTCTTGTCCTTCACATAGGGAAGATTTGTCCACTTACCTAATTCTTGGAAGCCCCTTCAATGAGTTGTGCAGGAGCCATCTTATCCCACTCAAGCTCGTGAAGCTGTAGGAGCAGATTGAGAGCGAGATGGACATAGCAGGAGGACACTCATGAGATATTTCGCCAGCGGTTTGATTTACAGCCCAGTTGGGCCTTGAGAATCCATTTGGGCCTGCTAGAATTTCGAATTAAATGCATCCAGTAATAACTAATGATGAGCACTCTGACTATATGGCCTCTTAATGTTCTAGTCAGTTTTCACTGGAGTTTAGTAGCAAGCCAAAGCTGTTTCTCAAAAGGAAATAGTTACTTCAGCTGCTTGCTAAAATGGTTGTTGGCTTGTTCCAAAACCTTAGAGGCTAAACCGTTTTCATTGAGGATTTTTCATAGGTTCATACATCATTTTATGTCAAAACATTCAAAAGATTGTCTGTCTACCAGGGAAGTGGGGAAAGGAGGATTATACATACACAGGGGGTTACTCCCAGAGCCTGTCAGTGCATTTATCCTTCTTTTGTTTGTTTTTGTTTTGTTTTGTTTTCCAGACAGGGTTTCTCTTTGTAACAGCCCTGGCTGTCCTGGAACTAGCTCTGTAGACCAAGCTGGCCTTGAACTCACAGAGATTTGTCTGCCTCTGCCTCCTGAGTGCTGGAATTAAAGGTGTGCACCACCACCATCACCACCCGGTCTAGTGCATTTATCTTTTAATAGTTTACTCTTTCTTTAGAAATTCTAAATACAGTGGAATGCAGTGATAATAAGGAAAAAAGTTTGATCGGCTTCCATTTTGTGTGTCTTGATACAATAGTTCTTCCCTCTGACCTAGAGGCTCACTGCAGGGATTGTGATGGTATATCAGACTGTCTGACATTTTGGATAACTGTATGGGGCTCTCATGTTGACTACTGTGAGAGGAGACTGACTCAGAACACGCCCCCTCCATCCTGCTTCACATTCATCCCTTGCTAGTCCAACTAATGGGCCTGCACTGTGAACGTTTTAAAAGATTATTTTTATGTATTCTTTGGCAATTTCATGCATGTATACATTGTATCTTGGTCATATTCCCCTCTGCTTCTCCCTTTCTCGATTTATTTATACACATGTGTGGATATGCACATGCCACAGTGTGTATGCAGAGTTCAGAGGACTGTTTACTTGTGGGAGTCGGTTTTCTTCTTCCACCATGTGGGTCCCAGGGATTGAACTGAGGCTCTTAGACTTGGTGGCAAGCACCTAAACCCTTTGAGCCATTTAGCTGGCCCTGTGCTTGTAACTTTCAAAAGAAATCACTTATTTTTATTTTATGTCCGCGAGTGTTTTATATGCACGTATGTGTGTCACACGTGTGTGCTGGTGCTGTTGGATCCCATGGAACTGGAGTTACTGACAGTTGTGAACTGCTGTGTCACTGAACCTGGGTTCTTTACAAGAAAAGCAAGCGCTCTTAACTGCTGAGCCATCATCTCTCCAGTCTGAGGATAATAACTTAAGGGCCAGTGGATTATTGATGGAGTCTCTGCAGGAAAATGACCCATGAAGAGGTGAGAACTCACTGGGTTCCAATTGACCATGTCAACCTGGATCAAACCTTCTAGAGAGTCTGATGCAGGTAGTTTTTGCCAGCATATTTAAACCCAGTATAATTTGGAAAAAGTTTCCTGGGTGTAATACAGATCACCATTGCCCAAGAAAACATAATTACACTGAAACTCAACTCAGGGAGCTTATCATTTCTTCCAAGAAGATGGGGTCTGGAGATAGGCTACTGTACTAACTTAAGGGCCTAAGGAAGGATCTGGCCTGGTCTCAGTCACGTGGATAGATAGAGGTCATTTCAGCTATTAGCCACCTGGTCCTGATTGTAGGAGCTTGATATGGTCTGGCCCAACAGATCATCAGGCTGTTAATCACCTCGAATTCCCAGCTTTCTGGATGGAAGAACAGATTTTATGTCCATTCCTTTGAGAGGACAGTCCTGTGTGTTAACTTTCCTGCTTTCTTTGGAGGTCTTTGGGCACAAGGACCTTTGTGCTGTGTTCCCAACAGATTACTATTATTATTTCTTTTCTTTTTTTTTCTTTCTAGGTTATGGTTCATTTGGGGAAGCACATTCCAAAATATACAGCCTTGAAGTACTATAATCCTTACACAAATTCTTTGTTTAGATTTTAACAAATTAGAATTCAGACATTTTTCTGATCCTGATCATTACTGCTATATTAACATTTGGTCTTCATTGTTACTGAGGTACGAGATTGCTTTGTTCTGTTCCATAGGAGTCAGAATCTTCTCCAACACCTCAGAAGAGATGTCACTCAGTGGAGTGCTTTTCTAGCATGGACAAAGCCCTGGGGTTTGTCAGGGTTCATACCAGTACCACCTGCAGCCAGATGTGGTGATGGCATTCCTGGTAATCCCAGCACTCAGGAGATGGAGACAGGAGGATCAGAAGTTCAAGATTATCCTCAAATGTACAAAGAGTTCAAGACCAGGATATATTATTGGGCAGTGGTGGTTCACAGCTTTAATCCCAGCACTCAGAAGGCAGTAGTGGGTGAATCTCAGTGAATTTGAGGCCAGCTTGGTATACAAAGCAAGTTCCAGAACAGACAGGGCTGTTACACAGAGAAACCCTGTCTTGAAAAATCAAAATAAATAAGTAAAAAATAAAATTAAAAAAACTAATGTACCATGTGAGACCTTTCTCAAAGCAAACAAGGAAAAAACAAAATATCTTAGCAATTTGCTCCAGCAAGTACTCATCTGTGCTTGTGATGTCAGGAGAGGTTGACTGAATGCTCTTCTACAAACAGCTCCTGGAGGGGCTTTCCAGAGTGGGTCAGAGACCACACACGTGACACAGGCTCTAGAAGCGAGGCGTCCTTCTGCAGTGAAGCTGGCTTTGCTTCCTCTGTGACTCATCCGGGCTTTCACAGACTCTCTGTTTTTCTGTTTTCATGTACTGAAATTTCATTCTAACAAACACTTAAAAATAGCTTTAAACAGTATTATTCTTCCAGAATCTCTTTGGAATGTTCTTTCATTGGCTTCAAAGATTTTTTTCTTAAAGCAAATTGAATGGTTTTATTTCCAGTATTGTGAGTGAAGAGATAAGTCTAATGAATAGTATGTTATACTCTAACATTTTGAATTTGCCAGACATTGGTAATTTGTATGAACATAGTCTTGAGAGTGTTTATAATAATAATTATAAGGAATTTGTGACATGATTTCTGTCAGATTGTTAAATATCACCAAATCAAATTTGTTCTTGGAATGAGAATGTCATTTTGAATCTTCTGCTTTGTTGACTTTCCTCTCTAACGTCAGGCCATTTCTTACTCTGTTCTGTCCTCATCTTTCTTAGGCTCCCTCGCATTATTAGTTAAGTCATGATTCAAGATGTCAGGGTAAGAGAAAGACAGTTGTCATGTGTACTCACTCATAAGTTGTTTTAAACATAAAGTTAAGAAAACCAGCCTACAAATCACAATCCCAGAGAACTTAGACAACAATGAGGACACTAAGAGAGGCATACATGGATCTAATCTATATGGGAAGTAGAAAAAGACAAGATCTCCTGAGTAAATTGGAAGCATGGGGACCATGGGAGAGGGTTGAAGGGGAGGGGAGCAGAGAAAAATGTAGAGCTCAATAAAAAAAAATCAATAAAAAAATTTCTAAATTAAAAAAAAAAGATGTCAGGGTAAGGACTGCTGTATTCTGAGGTTCCCCATCACTACTTGAGGACGAAGGAGAGGTAGGGCAGTGTAGCGTGAATTTTATTGGTCTTACTAGTAAAACTCAGGGTCAGATATCTAGATAAATGCTGAAAGATCAGAGAGACAAAGGTGCAAACCACAGCCACCTCTTACCTCAGCAACTTCTCAGCCAGAAAGGGGCTATACTCCTGTCTCAGTTCTGCCATATCATTTCCTCTGTCCTCCTTCCAGGTGCTGGGATTAAAGGTGTGCACTACCACTGCCTGGCCTCTATGATTTACTAGTGGATGGCTCTGCACTCTGATCTCCAGACAAGCTTTATGTGTTAGAGCACAAACAAAATGTCACTGCAGGGCAGATCTTCCCTGGAAAGCTGCTTTCTGCCTAGATGATGTCTGCAGTGCCCAATACTAGTTGACCATCTGACAAACCTAGATGATGTCTGCAGTGCCCAATACTAGTTGACCATCTGACAAACCTAGATGATGTCTGCAGTGCCCGATACTAGTTTGTAGAAGGAGCTGCAGGTCGCTTCCACCTCCCAGCTCCCTGCCACCTGCTAGCCTTACCCAAAATAACACAAATTGTATTCATTTAAACACTGCCTCGCCCATTACTTTTAGCCTCTTATTGGCTAATTCTCACATCTTTACTAACCCATTTCTAATAATCTGTGTAGCACCACAAGATGGTGGTTTACTGGGAAAGATTCAGCATGTCTGACCTGGCAGCTGGCTCCATTGCGTCTGACCTAGAGAGAAGAGGCATGGAGTCTGCCTAACTTTCCTTCTTCCCAGCATTCTGTTCTGTCTACTCCACCCACCTAAGGGCTGGCCTATCAAATGGCCAAGGCACTTTCTTTATTAACCAGTGAAATCAACACAAAACAGAAGACCCTCCCACATCACTAGTTGACCATCTGACAGCACCTAGATGATGTCTGCAGTACCTGATACTAGTTGACCATCTGACAGAACCTAGAATCACCTAAAACACAGACCTCTGGGCACACCTGTGAGAGATTATTTAGAGTGGGTTAGCTTGTGATCTAGCCTGTGGTTAGGCCTGTGGGGGATTATCTAGAGTGGGTTAGCCTCTAGACAGGCCTGTGAGGGATTATCTTGAGTTAAGTGGGAAGACAGACTCACTCTAAATATGAGCAGCACCATTCCTGTGGTCTGGGGTCCTGAACTAAACAAGGAGAATGTGAACTGAGCATGTGTACCCACCACTCTCCTTCTGGACTGTGGATGTCTTTTGACCAGCTACCTCAAGCTCCGGCCACCCTGTTTCCCTACCATGCTGGGTGTGGCCTTGACTTGTGAGCAAAATAACCCATTTGTTCTGTCCTTAAATTGCTTTTGTTAGCTACTTTATCCCAGGGTGTGTAAGGTAGTAAGACAGTGTCCCTGTTAGAAACTTAAGAATTGTGACAGAGGACTTACATATAAACAGTGCCATTGCACCTAGAGTTATCACTCCCTGCGGTGTGCTGGTGTGCTGGTATTTCTGGGGAGATGTGAACAGAAATCTACTTACCCCAGACAAGGAACTGATGACAAACCACGTGAGGGTACCACCAGAGCCCAACTGGTGAGCCAGTTAGTTTATTAGGGTTGCTTACAGGAATATGGGTGAGGGATTACTTAGAGGAGCAGAAATGACTCAAAGACAGTTGGATCCCCAAAGCCACCACAGCACAAATGCTGGCTCACAAAAGCCTCTAACCTATAGCACACTGTATAGACCGAAGGCAGCTCAACAAGTTGGAGAGTCCTTTCCAGGCTGGTCTGAGAATCTCAGCAGTCCTTACGACTTCCGTATGCTTGGAGAGGGAGGCTGTCTAGTGAATCTGTCAGATTCAGGAGCTTCTGGAACTGTCATTGAGTTGTTCACTGAGTTTTAAGGAGCTACCCTACAGGATGACAGTTTCACCAGTCTCTATGACCCTTGTGTCCTAATGAGATTTCTTCTAAGGTGGATTGGGAGGAAACTGCTGTGTGACACTCCATGCAATGCTCCATTTCATGGCCATTTTTTTCAAAGGTGGAAGTCCAGGTGATCCTTCGATAAGTTGCTGGTCTGGTCTGTACCACCATATAGACAAGTGGCCGTTGAACAAGACTGTAGTCTTATGGTCCTTTATTTGGGCCTTGATATCTTCTGATATCAAGGTGCTAACTCCTAAAGATGCCCTGAAGGAGCTTGCAGCTCCAGGGACCCTTGGCCTTGGCTGTTTTATGCTGTTATATGTTCTAAAGGAATGTTGTTTAGTTTCCCAGAACAAATTCTATAATCTCTCTCTCTCTCTCTCTCTCTCTCTCTCTCTCTCTCTCTCTCTCTCTCTCTCTCTCTATTTTCTCACCTTTTTTTAGGGATGACTACATGACAACAGAGTATTCATGACATGGTTTTATGACTCCTAAATGAGTGCATGAAAGTTGGTAGTCCTAGACCTAGTCTTTAATCTAACTTTACAAATTCTTAACATTATGCCTAGTCAGCCTAGGGGGCACACTGTGAATGAAACTGTTTCATCTTTCATGTTTTTTACTGTTTCAGCAAATACATTTTCTATATATTTGTTTGTGAATGTTTGCTAGAATAATGATGCCTTTGTTATATTGTCTTTTGTCCCAAAGAGGATAGCCTGGGACCTTAATGGTTTAATTTCTCCCTAATTAGGTTTCTGGCTCTCTGTGTGTATTACCTAGTGAAATTCCTGCTAGATATTATCTTGCCACCTGTTTGCTCCTTCTGCCCTATTTATTCAGCACTGAGTTGGAATGCATCCTGATTTTAATTTATACTTGAAATTCAAATTTTAGTTTAACTTAATTAGAGCAAATGTATACTATCTACAAAGAACACTGCAATTTGGGGGGCAGGCCTATATAATGTTGTACATAGGAACGTGGGCTTGTATACCTGCTAAAACTTAAATTTTAATACTGCTATTTCCTAGTTCTGTGATATGCAGAGTTCTTTGTGCCTGTTTCCTCACTTGCAGAAGGGATGATATTTATTCTGGTCTCACAGGATTGTAAATAGTCTCATATTATAGCATATTATAAAAGCTTTGCTTTCGTGTTTAACCAATACAGCTGCCATTATTAGCTATTATTTGTGTCTAATGATTTCTAATGGTCTCAGGCTAGTCATAATCCTCCAACACCTTCCCTTGAAGGATAGTTAGGAGCTCAAAGAAATATTATAGATTAAAATTATCTGAGAGGTATGCTGGTGTTGTATAAATATGAGGTGGAAATGAGATCATGACAAGTATTAGAAACAGTGGCAGTTAAAACTGTACTGGAAAGAGCATAGTTTGAAGTAGGCAGATCTGACTTGGGATTGAAGAGCTTAGGATCGACTTAGATTACTTACTGCCTGTTTAGACAGGCTAG
This sequence comes from Alexandromys fortis, assembly GCF_014885135.2. Lineage (NCBI taxonomy): Eukaryota > Metazoa > Chordata > Mammalia > Rodentia > Cricetidae > Alexandromys > Alexandromys fortis. Next base: position 991,598 of record NW_026068065.1, on the reverse strand, counting down.
CCACTCAGAGCTTCAGTTTTCTCATCAGCAATTGGAAATAATAATTCCTATACTGAGGACTACTAAAACTACCTTGAAGGCTTACTGAAAGAAAAATTAAAGTGGTAGGCCACAACATAGTTCCTTTTCTCCTTCCTAACTAGAGACTAGGAAATAGCCATCCTTTCTGAAACAAATTAGTAGTCCATCAATAAACTTTGAATAAAGTGGGATTTACTAACAAATTAGGAAGCTGAGGAGAGTAAGGATGCTGACTAGAATGTGGCTCGCAATTTGATTTGAGAACCGTTTTAACCCCATCACCAGTGAACATAATGCACTTTAGGGTTTGTAAACTCTAGGTTGGGGTGGTAAGTACGGTGTTGCCATGAGAAGTGAGGAGTACATCTCATGGTGCTTTCTTTCTGAATTTGGCATATTCTTTTTTCTTGGCATATTAGCTGCTGTTTGCTAAGGTGCCATTGCTGCTACTGGAGCCATGTGGCTACTTAGACTCTCAATAGTTAGGAGAAGGAGTATTTGTTGTTGGATTAAAAACGATGTGCCTATCTCTTTAAGTGACTGTCAGATCAGAGTTGTACCAGTGTCCATTTAGCAAAGTTTCCTACAGATAGTTGGTCTTCTGTTCCGTGCATGGAGCTCCATTAAAGACTTCAGGAGCACCCATGTTCTGGAGGACACAGGGTAGGATTCAGGAGCACCCCATGTTCTGGAGGACATAGGGTAGGTTTCAGGAGCACCCCATGTTCTGGAGGACACAGGTAGACTTCAGGAGCACCTCCATGTTCTGGAGGACATGGGGTAGACTTCAGGAGCACCCCATGTTCTGGAGGACACAGGGTAGGTTTCAAGAGCACCCCGTGTTCTGGAGGACATAAGGTAGACTTCAGGAGCACCTGTGTTTTGGAGGACACAGGGTAGACTTCAGGAGCACCCGTGTTTTGGAGGATGCAGGTAGGTTTCAGGAGCACCCGTGTTTTGGAGGATACAGTAGGTTTCAGGAGCACCCGTGTTTTGGAGGATACAGGGTAGACTTCAGGAGCACCCGTGTTCTGGAGGATGCAGTAGACTTCAGGAGCACCCGTGTTCTGGAGGATGCAGGTAGACTGTTGGAGAGCTTTCTTCCTGCCTATCTTTATCTGCCACTCTCCAGTCTCCATCTTAAGCTGGAGTAGCAAGAAATAAACCTGTTCCCATTTCGGAAGCTCTGCTTAGCCACATGGTGGAACACAAGCGCCCCTGCTTTTCTTAGCAGTGTCTGGTTGCTCCAGGTCAAATTGCTTACCCCTCTGTCTTCTCAGAAATTAGCAGCTGTGACATCAGTGACTGGCACTCCCTTGTGGCCTCCATCTGTTGTCTCAAGAGGTGACTGTTTCCACTAGTGTAGTAAATGTCCTTCAGATAACCATTTGAGTTGCTGTTTCTCTTTTTTTCATTTTTTAATTTTTTTGGGACAGGATCTCTGTATAGTCCTAGCTGGCATAGAACTCACTCTGTAGACCAGGGTGGCCTGGAAGTCATAGAGCTCCACCTGCCTGTGCCAACTGAGTGATGGGACTAAAGGGGTGTGCCACTTTGCCCAGCTTTTGAGCTGCTCCCTATATTTTGGATTATGAATTTAAGTGTTCTTGTCTTTCTGTGTGTTCAAGATGTTGAAGTGAGGATGCTGTAGGACTTCCAGAATGAAATTCTGGATTTCCCTGGATCATCTGGTAGGAGCTTTGACCAACTGTGCTGAAAGCATAGGAGCCAAAATTTTTGTGTTGTTTCTGTGAAAGGAACCCAGGAATGGGTGGGCAGACTTCTTGCTGCTGGTGTGGGCAACACAGTGATGATCACAGTTAAGGCAAATCAGAACTAAGAGAAAGGTCCACCCAGCAGTGTAACTCAACAATAGAAGTCATTCTGAAGAAAAGATGGGTGTGTCTTTATTCTGAAGATAATGCAAGGATCACAGTAAACAGTAAGGCCAGATGAAAGGTTCTGCCAACACAGCTCCAGTTGCAAAGGAGTGTGCAGACTTGGGCCCAGGAATGTGACTAATGTAAGCAGCATTGCATGATTCTTCAGTGTATTCTTAAAATATAATATCCATTGCTCCAAAAAGAAAAAGAAAAAGAAAGAAAAAGTGTCTCCTAGGCTAGAGAGATGATTCTGTGTTTCAGAGCACCTACTGCTTTTGTAGAGGTCCAGGGTTCACTTCCCAGCGCTCACATGGCAGCTCACAACCATCTATAATTCCAGCTCCAGGCGATTCTGCTTGCACATACATGCCTCAGGCATACACACATATGCATAAAATAAACAGTATTGAGAATAAGTGTTTCCAAGAATGTGAACTTGAGATAGGTGATTTCTTCTTTGTATTCCCATTGCCCCACCTATAATCAGTACAGAAAACCCTCAGTAAGTACACGCAGAATTGAAGTGGGTGGAATCAAACTTTTCCTAACTGGAGGTTCTTACCTCTTTCCTGCCCTTTGCCTTAGTCATTACTTTAATTAGATTGTGGTGTTCCCTCTTACATACACTTCATGGATTAAAGATAGGATCAACACTTCCTGGAAACAAACCAAGAGAAAATGCAATTAAATTCTAGCAGGGTTAATTAAAATTAGGTGGGGAACTTTGCCTGTTTGCTGAAGGAGAGAGAGCACGAGCAAGGAACTCAGGACCGCGAGGGGTGCTCCCACACATTGAGACAATGGGGATGTTCTATCGGGAACTCACCAAGGCCAGCTGGCCTGGGTCTGAAAAAGCCTGGGATAAAACTGGACTCGCTGAACATAGCGGACAATGAGGACTACTGAGACCTCAAGAACAATGGCAATGGGTTTTTGATCCTACTG
>NW_026068065.1:880205-988349 GCF_014885135.2 Alexandromys fortis | reverse complement strand
AAAAAAAAAAGAATGGATTGCTATAAGGTGCAGTTGCATAGTTTTATTTTGAAATCTTCCAGGCAGTTGCCGTGCACCTTGAAGATAGAAGCAAAGGTAAATGTAAAATTTTGTCTGCGTCTGTACAACGTACCAGTCAACACTCTGAATGTTTCAGAAAAATATGATTATATTCAGTATGTAGCATGAAAATACATTAGTTATAATTGGAGAACAAATTTTAACCAACAGGTGCATAACCTCCACAAATATGTAGGATTTGTCATTCCAAAATTTACTCTCATCAGAAACAGCTGTTTCTGAATACTGCTTCATACTATTGGTCAATTCATTACAATTGTTTCATGTGGTTGTGATTTGTAAAATAATTTTGATTGTATGCTAACCACAGATCATATTTTAAAGTAACAATGCAATGTAAATCCTTAAATTTTGGCATCTTACCTGGGTTGTCATAAGTTTAAATTCTGGAACTTCCCAGTAATACTATAAGAATAGACTCATTTAAGACAGATGGCAAACATTTCTAATAGGGAGGGTTCTTTTGTTTTTTTTTTTTCCCCTCCATGTTCCTACTGCTTAACCAGAACCCTAAACACAACATCTGGAGTTACTTAAACAACTATTAAAAGTCTGGGTCCTTAATCAGAAAACTTTTTCTGGCAGTGAAAAAAAAAGTTTGGATACATAGGATTTGTATAATTGATTTTTTTTAATGTCTGTATGTATACAAACTCGCTCATCATGCATACACAGGTGGGGACGATTTGGGGTTGTTGATGTGCCTTGAGAGTGACATGTAACCCATTAGCCCACAGGCATCTCTCCCTTGGCTTTTCTAGTTATACTAGTAAAGCAGCTACTTTCTTGTTAAATAATGGTTTTATTTTGAAAGATGTGTGGTATAAATTCATTTAATTCTCTTTTATTCAAATAGGAAGCATGTGCTTCTAAGGTCCTACTTTTATTCCCTTTCCTTTGTAGTTTTCTTTTTGTGAGGCAGGAGAAGTAGAAGGTAATAGCTAAGCTCTGCAGATAATACTAGTGTCAAAGAATGGAACTGAAATATATGCTATGTCACAAGTCAGCAAAAGTTTAGTGGCCTCTCGGCTGTTTAATCTAACCAGGGGATGTTTGAAGTAGAAAAATTTTCTCAGAGATAACTATCTCAGGGTTTCTATTGCTGTGAAGAGATACCATAACCATGACAACTCTTCTAAACGAAAACACTTAATTGGAGCTGGCTTATAATCTTGAGATTTAGTCCATTGGTGTCCTGCTGGGAAGCATGGTCGTGTGCAGGCAGACATGGTGCTGGAGAAGAAGCCTGGAGTTCCATATCGATCGGCAGGCAGCAGGACAAGAATGCCATATTGGACCTGGCTTGAGCATCTGAGACCTCAAAGCCCTACACCAGTGACATACTTTCTCTAATAAGGCCACACCACCTAATAGTGCCACCCCCTGTGGCAACCATTTTTCTTCAAACCACCACAACTTAGCATATTCTTGAGGAAACTAGATGTATGCATGTGAAAACTTAATGATATTGGATCAGAAGGAATCATGATTATTAGTAATTGCTAAGGGAGTCTAACCTCATGGCTCAGATGTTCAGGATCCATCACCGTGGGCTAGCTAAATCAATGGACTAGGGGAAAAAGTATGTTAAGCTGCTTGGAGACTGTTCAGATAGATGGACCATGGGTAGCAGCGGCCTCTGTCTTCCCTTTAATTAGAAAGCCAAGTGTGAAAGCTAGGAGAGCAGAGTTAGTATTATGCTAATTCTGAGTAAAAAAACCCAGAAACCTTTATCTCAGGAAGCCCCAGAAACCTTTTGGTGGTTTCAGCATATTGTAAATTATCTTCATTAGGATCAGAGAACAAAAACACATTTTAAAAAATGCCGTAAACACAGGTGGATCCTGTTCCAGATGCTCACACTGAACGAAGCAGTATTTTATTATTAAACGGACACTTCAAGTAGTTTACCTGAGGACGGAATGCACATGAAGTAACCATGTCTTTACTGGAGAAACCTGACCTTTGAACTGAACAGGCCTTGGGAACTACTGTCAAATAAGCTTTTGAAGATTCTGCTCTTGATTCTTACCAGTCTAAAGAGGAAAAGATTTCTTAAGAATTTTTCTCAACTGGCATGATTATTTTTCTCAAGATCACGTGAAGGGAGATATATTACCATTCTAACCATTGTTTCCTTTGACCATTTTCCTGTTCAGCTTTTCAAGAGTACACTTGCTAGTGTATTATTAAAAGATTAACCATTTGCTTATCTATACAAAACTACAGTAGTTACTAATGAAATGGAATGGAAAGTTTGAGCTTAAACCCAGGACACTTCTCCAGCAAATTGTCAACGAAGTACAAGTGCACCCACACTGGGCGAAGGACAAACTTGTTGAGCAGTGGTCCCTTGGAAAACTGGATATCTGTAAGCAAAGTGATAGCAGACCCATTTCATCTGATACAATCGACTTGGAATGGATTATAAATCTGTATGTAAGAAATTGTAAATTTCCAAGAAGAATATATAGGGGACTGCTTTAGGATACTGACATTAGCAAGTGTTTGTGGGAATATATACAGGACTGCTTTAGGATACTGACATGAACACGTGTTTGTGGGCATGAAATCCCCAAAGCATAGAAAACAGAAGCAAAAAGCAGACAGGTGGATCTCATCAAATTAAAAACCTGTACTTTATAGGAGACAACGGCAAGAGAGAATCAATAGAATGGAAGAAAAGATACATCTGAAAAGTAGCTAATAACCAGAATATAATAACTCATTAGATCATTTTCATAATCCAATGCAAATGGAAACTGAATGGATTGATTAAGTAGTAAGTTCTCAAAGAAGACATACAAGGAGTCATGACAAAATACTCAACTTTACCAATCACCTGAGATATACAACTAAAACCACAGTGAGGCCTCACCTAACTTTAGTAAGAATGGATGTTACCAAACAAACCAAAACATACTGTGATGGTTTGAATAAGAATGGTCTTCATAGGTTCGTATATCTAAATGCTTAGTCATTTGGGAATGGCACTATTTGGCAAAAATTAGGAGATGTGTCCTTGTTAGAGTAGGAGTTGCCTTGTTGGAGGAATTATATCACTGGCTTTGAGGTTTCAGTGTCTTTTTTTCCTCTGCTTGTGGGTCAGGATGTAACTCTCAGCCACTTCTCAAGCACCACAACTGCCTGCCACCTTGCTCCATTCCACGATGATGATGGACTTACCTCTGAAACTGGAAGTTGCTGTGATCATAGTGTCTCTTCACAGCAATAGAACAGTGCTAAGACACATAGCAAGTGAGGATGTGGAGGAAAGGGAACCCTTATATGTTGTTTGTGGGAATGTAAATTAGTAGTGCCATTGTGGGGAATGCTGTGGAAGCCTCTCAAAAACTTAAAAATACATCTGTGGTTCAGTGCATCAGTCCCTCTACAGAGGGGAAAACCCTGTATCAGGAACTGAAGTTAGTCTGTTAAGACACCTGCACATGCACTATTTATAGTTGTCAAGAAATGGGCTATCTTACTTGTCTATCTACCAATAAATTACATACACACCAGAATACTATTCAGCCATAAAAAGGATGAAATCTTGTTGACAATATGTATGGAACTGGAAGCCATTATGTTACATGAAATAAATCTGGTATAAAAGACAAATCCTACAAGACTTAGGGAATGTAAAAAAAGTGATCTAATAGAAGTTGAGAATAGAGTGGTAGTTCCTAAAGTTGAGGAGAGGAACAGAACTGAGAAGTAAGGAATATTGACCAGTAGGAGCTAAGCTGTCATTTGATAGGAGCAAAAACCTCTTTTGGGGTTTGGTGAGATATCTAAATAGATAAAGGCCCTTGCCATGCAAGCCTTACAACCTGAATTCAATCCCTAGAACCTAAGTAAAGGTGGATGAAACGAACCAACTCACAAAGTTGTCCTCTGACCTCCACATATGAGCTTGGCATGTGCATGCACACACACACACACACACACACACACACACACACACAAATAAAAAATTTAAAGAGAAGGTCTGATGTCCTGCATAGTGGTATGACTGTGGCAATAGCATTTGCTTTTCAAAAGCTAGAAGAAAGGATTTTGGATGTTTTCAGTATAAGCAAATGATAAATGTTTAATGAGATGCATATGGTTACCCTCTTTGAACATTATATAAACATGTTGAAACATCACATGGGAACCCATAAGTATGTACTTTTTTAATGTATCAACTGAAAATTGGCACATCTCCCTCGGGCTTTGCTTGTGTAGAACTAGCTCTGGCTGAGGCTAGAAGGAGGTGGTACTTTGCTGGAATGAGCCTTGAAACATCTAATTTAGCAGTGAATAGGAGGAGGGGGCTTAGAAAATAGGAAGTGGTTCTAATGTTAAACAAAGACTTGACATCATCTAAAGTCTCTGTAGGAAAAAAAAAATTCCTTTAGTGCTATCAATGCAGGGCTGTTAACGGTGTTCAGGACGTTGTAGCCTTTCTGGAGAGCGAAGGGGTAAATGGGTAAGTTCTCAAGGACCCTTTGTTCTTCTTTTCTTTTTCTCCTCTGCTGTCAGGGACTTGAGTTGAGGTTTCTACAGCAACCATAGTCTGGACTACATAATACCGGTGCTCCGGTGCATGTGGTGTTAACTCAGAGGCCTTACACACTACATCTAGCAGAGTTGCAGTTGCTATGGAGATCAGTCTTTGGACACACTCAGTTGATAACGATGCCTTTTATATGTGGATTTTGCTGCTAAGAAAGAATATGAGATGCTGCTGCAAGTTGACCAAGAGATGCATGTGACTGTCACTAATCACTCTGTCGCCCCACTCTCACATCTGAAAACATTTGCTTATTAACACAGTACAATTCGTGCAGCTTCTGTAAATGTGGGGGTACGATACCTGAAAAGGAGAGAAAATGTGGCTCTTAGAAACACATCAGACCAGGTGTGTTATCTCATACCTCTAATCCAAGCACTTGGGAAGCTGAAGCAGGAGAATTGCCGTGAGTTTGTGCCTGGCCTTGCCTATCTAGTAAGATTCTGTTTCAAAAGCCAAAACAAAAAATATAAGAAAAAGCATATTGTCGAGTTGGGTATAGTGATGCATACCTGGAATCAAGCACTTAGGAGGAAGAGGTAAGAAACTGACCGAGTTTGAGGCCAGTCTGGGCCGTATGTCAAGTTCAAGGCTAGTTTGAGCTACACAGAGATATCCTTTTCTTAAAGGGATAGGGCTATAAAGCTCAGTAGTCACATGGCTTTCAGAAGCCTTGGATTTGATCCCTAGAAACACACTCACATGTGCACAGACATAAGAAAATGTTTTCAAGCAGGACCTCTACTTCCTACTCAGCCTTCTGGAAGCTGAGGTAGGAAGACAGTGAGATTTGTGGCTGACCTGAGCTACCAGAGTAAGAGTTCACTGTCAGGGTTAGAGTCCACTATTGCAAAAGCATCGCAAAAGCATTGCAAAAGATAAGTCTAATTCTGTGTAATTCTAGTCATTTTATAGTGAGGTTGGTTGTTAGGAAAGAGTGAGGAAAGCACAGCTACTCCTGAGCTGCTCTGTTTGGATGTGGCTCCTTGGGCTAACAGCTAATGAACCTTTTCCCTTGGAGGATTTCTCTCTGACTAGTATTTTGACACCCATGAAGAGAAACAGCCAGGAAGGAAGCGCAGTGACATCGTCGTCGTCGTCGTCGTCGTCATCATCATCATCATCATCATCATCATCATCACCTTTCCTTTGACAAAGTGTTTAAACTAGAGCACAATTCCCAGCCCCAAATTTTAGGCTAATATAAACTATCACTGGGTGGTTTTATTTGTTGTTTGTTTTTGAAGAATCTTGTTCAGTTGATTTTTGGTTTGTGCTTTGGGCTGGCGACACTGCTCTTCTGTGAACTGAACTGAGCATGCTACAACCCTGGCTGCACGATAACATGTACAGCCTTTTTCAAACATCAGTATCTGAGCTTAAAATTAAGTCAGGATCTCAGGACTGGTGAAAGGTATGGCATTGCCGTTCTGTCTTGTCTCTGGTCTCCTGATGCTCATGCTTACGCAGGATTGCGCACCATGACAGCAAAGGAGGTTAGATCTCTACTTACAGATCTTAGCTTAGCCTTTGTTTTACAGTGCACTGATAGATGCAGTGTGGAATACAGCTGGGTGGAGGTGGCACACACCTTTAATCCCAGCACTTGGAAGGCAGAGGCAGGCAGATCTCTGAGTTGAAGCCAGCTTGGTCTACATTGTTACTTTCAGGACAGGCAGGGCTACACAGAGAGACTGTCTTGAAAAGCAAGAGAGCAAAAGTAATATGGACAATTATAGGAAGTTTAAAAATGTCAGTCTCACAATATGTAGTTTCCTACCGCTGTTATTTTAGTTCTATAAGTTTATTGGCTAAAAATACCACTTTATTTATTTATTTGTTTGTTTGTTTATTTATTGGTTTATTTATTTGCTAACATGTGTTCTGGAGGCCAGAAGACTGAAATGAATCTGAAGGTCAATGTTAAGATGTGGGCAGAATTGTAATATTCTAGAGCAATCTGTTCCTTGTCTTTCAATCTCCAAGAGGCCCTCTGTGTTCCTTGACTGCTTGCTCTGCCACACTGCCATGGAGTTTTGTCATCCTGCCTCCCTCTTACAACCTTTATGATAACACTGGGGCAACTGAGATTTTCCAAGATATATCTTCCTAGTAAAATTCTTTTTTTGCAGTGTTTAATATTGGGACCTGGTGTGGGAGAATTGTCTGTATTCTATCAATCATGTTTTGAATAAATGCTGATTGGCCAGGCAGGAAGTATAGGCGGGTCAACCAGACAGGAAGTAGAGATGGGGCGATGAGAACAGGAGAATGTTAGAAAGGAGGAAGCCCATTCTTCCATTCCAGCCCAGACCACCGAGAAGCAAGATATAACCTGCCCAGCTGAAAGGTACTGAACTATGTGGCTAACATAGATAAGAATAATGGATTCATATAAGCTACAAGAGCCAATAAGTAGCCTGAGCTAATGGGCCAATCAGTTTTATAACTTATGGAGATCTCTGTATGATTTTCTTTGGGGCTTGCCAGCTGTGGTCTACCAGGTGGGACAGAAAGCCCAACAAGCGGGCCCTCATTGTTACAGGGACCATAGCTGTAAGTTAGTTTCTTATCCTTAAGGCCCTGGTTCCAGTCTCTTGCATTTCAAGAATAAGTTATTCATGCCACACAAAGTGCTATCCATAGGCTGGAGGTTAGGAAGTAGACATCTGGGAAGTGATTATTTAGCTTCCGCACTACCTGTGCAAAATTGCACCACTTTGATAGTTTTCCTTCCTGGTCCTCTCTAATATGCACATTTTATTCGCATGCAAGTGTTGCATAGCATGCATAACTTGGCTCAGCTGGGGCTTTGTGTTTCAGACCCTTATTATTGAGTCAAGCTATGACAAGTATTTTTTATTAGAGTCCATGATGTGTAGTACTGACCTAAAATGATAAGCATTTGTATAGTGTTTAATTCAGATTGCAGTTTCGAAAGGTCCTCAGTATGTGACAGCACTATCAGTTACGAAGCAGAATGTCCATGGTACTAGGTTTGTGACAGACGATATTGATCATTATTTTCAAAAGACTTTCACTATTTTTAAAAAATTTTGTCTTGACCTAAGTATCTTTTTGAATAGGTTTCTATTTATTATTTTCTCATGTTTTTAACTCATTGTTTTCAAGTTCTCAGTTATCTTATTGCTAATCTTTACAGGATATTTATATAGTGAAATTGTCTTATACACTCTAAGCATTTTTTAATACAAACTTTTTGTTGAAATTCTGCTGTGTTTCTTTATGATTGTTCCATTGTTTGTACACTGAGATTTTTCCACTAAAAAGGTTTGTTCTGGATATGGATATGTTTTCTGCCCTTTGTGGTTTAGTCATGCCCTTATCAGATTGCTGATAGGCTACAAAGTGTGAGAACTCGTGGTGTAATTTATTAGTGTCGGAAAAGTTTTCTCAAAGAACTGGAGAAGTCCAGCAGTTTTTGCCTGGACATAAGATGTCTGTGGCTTTCTCCTAGGAGGTTTACTCCCCATGCTGTCATATTGTGTATTCATGCAGATAATTGAGAATTATAGTAAGCTATCTTAGTCCACGATAAACAGACAGAATGCACTTTAATTACACTCTGCTTTATTATCTGATAAAAGTACCTTGCTAACAAATCAACCCGGATATGACTTACTGGATAGCCTTTGCACTTAGAGGAATAATCAGACTGTAATCATAAACGACATGAACCATTCATCCTCTGGGTTGTTATCTATTTATTACCCTCAAGTGCCTCTACTGAGTCGGGTGTCTTTCCTGTTTGTTTCCCATGCTGTGGCCTGTAGGCTTCCGCCCTCCTGCTGTATGGTGGTACACTGTGTTTATGTTCTGTTTTCTCCTTGAAATAAGGGTTAGGTACAATCCTGGGAACAGAGTTTTGTAGTTTTACCTTAGGAATAAGCCGCATCTCCCTCTAGGAACAGCAAGTAGAATCAAGTGTCACCATAGTGAACTGATGTGTGACTTGTTTGCTGTAAGAACTATCAAGAGTTCTGCCGCTGTAAGGAAATAAAAATGTTGCCCACAATAGCCACATGCTATTCTGTTCTTTCCTGCTCGATCCAAAAACAGGGCATGCGCATTAGACTGCAAACTACCCTCCCTACTCCTTAGATCTGACACAGCTGCCTGCAGAAAGTGCATACCTGTGATAGAGTACAGGCTTTGGTGTTCTTTTTATAATTCTACCACTTAGGACTGATGGCATGATGAACAGCCTTTGGGGCTAATTCCATAGAGGGATGTAGAAGCCTGAATATTGTATTTTTTCAGTTGAGCTACTACTTAGTTATATGGTCATTAGAGCAAGTCTAAAGGATGTGTATATATAAAGGATGATGTTCATAAAACAACTTAAATAAACCAGTCTTCAAGATGGAGCTACAACAAAGAGTTGCTCATTGCCTTTCCTATTTCATACACCCCCTTTTCCTTCTCAGAACCTATGTGTGTGGTATGTGAGTATGCGCACATATATGTGTGTATGTGTGTGTGTATGGATGTAAGTCACATTCTGTCTCATGTCCACAGAGGTCAGAAGAGGGCATCGGACCCATGGGCCATGGGCCTGGCATTAAAGAAGGTTGTGGCTGCTCAGTGTTGCTGCTGGGAGCTGAGTCCTCTCTAAGAATGCAAGTGCTCTTATCTGCTGAGCCATCTCAGAGCAAAAGTGGACAGAAAAAAAAGTCAGCAAAGGAGATTGAAAGGTAAAAGAAGGAGGAAAGAGTGGAGTCAGGCAGATGAGGGATGAGAGCAAACCTCCATAGGCAGTGAGAGGAGGCCAGGGAAATGGGGTGTGTTAGACCCCGTGAGCAAGAATAATAGTGATGATTTCAAAAGGAATGGGTTGTGCCACCAGCTAGCTGAATTCCTTGCTGACTGCCCATTCTGCCCTAGGATACAGAACTTTTTGGAGTACCAATTTTAATTTCTAAATGCCAATTTCAGAATCGTCTCTCTGACATCCAGATTCCTCTTTAGTGGTCAAATCTGCCGATCCAACTTAGTATCTTTAGCAAGCATTGAGTGTTCACCCTGACATGAGAGTTTCTCCTTATGAACTAGGCTCTTACTCCTAGGACATGTCTCACCAGTGTTGTGGGTACTGTTCTGTCATACCGAAAGCATCCACAGTTGTGAGTAACTGATAAGGAGCAAAGGGGTCTGGGACTTACACATTTTAGTGCTATGATAGATTTGGCTTTCAGTTTTCATCCAAGTTGCATTTAAATAGAAGGGAAAATTTGGTCTGGTTTTCTGTAGGTTTTTAGCATCTGTACTGGTTTGAATGAGAACGACCCCCATAGACTCATAGATTGAAATGTTTGGTCATCAGGGAGCAACACTTTTTGAAATTAAAAGGAGATAGAGTCTTGTTGGAGGAAGTGTGTCACTAGAAGTGGGCTTTGAGGTTTTCAAAAGCCCAAACCAGGTCCAGTGTTTCTCTCCCTGCTGCCTGCGGATCAAGATGTAGACCTTTTAGTTGGGTGGTGGTGGTGCACGCCTTTAATCCCAGCACTCAGGCAGAGGCAAACGGATCTTTGTGAATTCGAGGCCAGCCTGGTCTACAAGAGCTAGTTCTAGGACAGGCTCCAAAGAAACCCTGTCTCGAGAAACAAAAAACAAAAACAAAACAAAACAAACAAAAAAAAGATCTAGACCTTTCAGCTCCTTCTCCAGCACCATGTCTGCCTGCATGCCACGGTGCCCCACCATGATGATAATGGACTGGACCTCTGAAACTGTAAGTCACCCAATTAAATGTTTTCCTTTATAAGAATTGCTGTGATCATGGTGCTTCTTCACAGCAGTAGAAAACTTGATTAAGATAGCATGCAAGTCAGTTTAGGAGAGCTTGGAAATTTTCTGTAGAATTAGACAGGAACCACTTAACCCATGGTATATTCCATGGGGTGAGTGTTTATTTGATTTTACACATTCAAAAGTATAAAATCATTTTTTCATGAACTAGATGATAGCTAAGGCCTTACTACCCAAGTTAAGATTCTCTGATTATTGCTGACTGTGGGTGTAATCCCAGTACTGAGGAGGCTGAGGCAGGAAAAGATTTCCATGACTTTGAGGCCAGCCTGATCTACATATTAAGCTCCAGACTAACCTGAACTACCTAGCTTGAGACCCTGTTTCAAATAACAAAAAAGAAAGTAAAGATTCTATTATTATGACTGACGGTGTTGGCTCAAACAGGAGGGTCGTGAGTTCAAGGCCATCATGGTCTACCTAATAAGACCCTGTCATAAACAAACAAGCATTTTATGGTTAGGTCCCTTCAAAGCCAACCCTGTTCTTTGTATATTTGCTACTTTCCCACAGTCCCAGGTTTCTGGAGTTTGCAATGGGCGTTCTTCTTAGATCTTCTTAGCCCAGTTTGGTTCTGACCAAACACTGTCACTGTTTGATTGACCCTTCTCTTCCCTGGGATTACTTGCTACCTTTTCATGGCTCTACTAGCATGTTATTTCATCTGTGAAGAACAGCAAGGATTGAGAAATACCCTGAATACCTTTACTTCTGTACAAGGGATAGAAGGGAGGCTTTCTGAGCAGCCAGGCCTTGAACTGCATGCAGTTTGGCTGCTGTGTTTGGGAATGCATGTGTACTTGGGCAGCTAATGCCAAGACAAGACCCTTTCCCAAGTTTAGGCTCATTTGCTTGGAGAACATTAACTTTGCTGTTGCTCCATTGGCTCCACAGTTTCTACTTCCTACTCTGGTTCCTGATACTTCCTTCTATTGGCAGTATTTTCTGGATCTGTGATATTTTTTGTGTGAATTATTCAAGAGCCCCTCTAAGAGTATGTTTGAGCTTCTTTTTAGAAAAAAATTACTGTTGTGTATGTTCTGAATTTAGTAGCATTTTGACCTTTACGAAGTCACTCTTAGAATGAAATTAAGGCCAGATAACCATATTTGGCAGTAGTGAAATGTAAGCCCCACTTTGGCTGCTAGCCTTGTAATTTTCCTAAAATACATCTTACTAAGGTTTCTGCTTTATGGCTCACCCTTATTACATTGTTGATAGTCTCTTTTTCTTAAATTTCTTTCTAGAAGTTTTTCTTTCCAAACTTCTAGGTGTTAAGGAATAAAGCTCCAGTGCATGGACTAATAGGGCAGAACTGAAACTTTACAGAGAGATGAGAGAATATGACAGCTGGGGCTAGGGCAGTGCCTTGGTTGGTGAAGTGTGTGCGTGCAAGCCTGGGGACCTGAGCTCGGATCCTCAGTACCTCACCACACACAGAGCCTGAGTACAGTGGTGATTGCCTGCAATCTTAGTGCTGAGTAGACAGACAGGGTGATCCCTAGCTTTCTGGCCAGCCAGTGTAGCCAGTTAGTGAGCTCTAGGTTCGGAGAGAGACGGCATCTCAAAGACACCTGATAGCAACCTATAACCCTCACAGGTCTTCCTACCCACATGTGCCTCCCCAGACATGTACTATATATGTACACACATACAAAGTCATTATGACTAGAACCTACCATAAGCAAAGTCAGAGTGAGGTACTGTTTTGATTTAGTAATTATCTTTATCAGCTTGGTCTCTAAGCACGGCTATGGGGGGTTGTCTTGACTGATAGTTGATGTAGGAAGCCAGCCTGTTGTGGAAGGCTCCTCCCTAGACAGAGGAGCCCTAAGCTAGATGAGACAGGAAAATCTCAGGTGAGAGGAGTAGAAAACAACCACGCACCATTTGTTTCGCTGCTCTTTTTATACATTTTTATATTTTAATTCTTCTTCTTGGAATTACTGTGTAGATCAGGCTGGCCCTGAACTCATAGAGATCCATTTGCCTCTGCCTCCCAAGTGCTGGGATTAAAGGCATAAACCACCGTGCCCAGCTTCTCTCTGTTCTTGATTGGGAATGTTATGTGATAAGCTGATTGAGTTCCTGACTTCTTGATTTCCCGTCCTCCCCTTCAGTTGCTTTTGGTCAGAATGTTCTAAGATAGCAACAGAAATAAAGCTAGAACAAGTGAAAACTGGTTACATTGTACTGATATTAAAAATGCATAGAACTAGAAGCATAATAGGAATAAATTTACAGTTTCTTGCTACTTAGGAGACTTGCTAGGTTTTAACACTTTGGGTCTCAGGTCCTCATCCGAGTCTTACAAAGCAATGAAGATCCCTGCGAGATACTGCTCGCATGGCATATGTCTGTTGATATTTATTATGGCTGAATTTTAGAAATTGAAAGAAAGGATTTTAATTATAAATTAGCTCATCATTTGCTTATATTAATAAACTTTTTTGGGAAAAAATATAACTAAAATTTTTCCCAAGATGTTTCTGAGGATAATAGTTAGGTCACTGGAGAAAAAGAAATTCAGTCATCTTTCCAGGTAAGTAAGGAGGCCTTGCTGCCTCCTGTTAAGTCAGCTGGTGTAAGAGGTCACACACCTTTCCTTGGGTGGAAAGATAGCAAGCAGGTGGAGAGAAAGAAAAATGAGAAGGATGAGGGAGGGAGGGAGGGAGAGAGAGAGATCCAAGGTGGGTTATCAGAAGCTTGCAGAAGTACACCAGCTTTGGTAAAATGATGAAGGCTATGCCTGGGATAGCCCACTCTCTGTGGTTTAGTGTTCAGAAACAGCCACTGACAGATGAAAATTTACTATCTGCTAGGTGCGCCCATGCTGTGAGTTTGATGAGCTTTAAGACTGGTATCTGTATGGTCCTCACTAAATATTGTGTAAATAAAGAATGAGCAAGTGGATATATAATCCTGTGTGTGTGTGTGTGTGTGTGCTCCTGTGCCTTTGGTAGTTTCTTAGATGTAGTGTGAAATCTGAAACAAAATCAGTGAACTTTTTCTACTTTATCATATGAAAACCCATTGACCTACCATGTATTTTACACTTAAAATAGTCTTTTAGATGTCTTTAATTTTGCTTCACACATTGATCATTTATTGAAGTAATTGGACCTTCTGAAGATTGACATATTTGATTATACTGTCCTTAAGAACACCATACTGACCTCATTTTAAAAAAATAAGTAAGTGCTGGAGAGATGATTCAGCAGTTAAGAGCACTGGTTGCTCTTCCAGAGGACCTGGGTTTGATTTCCAGCACCCACACGGCAGCTCACACCAGTTCCCATGCCTGTTCTAACCTCTGAACCTGCATGCATGTGATGTGTATACACTCGGGAACACACCATACACATAGAATGAATATTTTTTAAAAAAGTAGGTAAATGATGGAAAGTTGTCAAGGTTATAGTGGCTGACAACGAATTTTCCACAATTCTAATACTCATTTGAGAGTTCAGTTTTTATTAATTGCAACAAATAGTTTTAAGAAAACATATACTAGGGACTGGAGAGATGGCTCAGAGGTTAAGAGCATTGCCTGCTCTTCCAAAGGTCCTGAGTTCAATTCCCAGCAACCACATGGTGGCTTACAGCCATCTGTAATGAGGTCTGGTGCCCTCTTCTGGCCTGCAGGCATACACACAGACAGAATACTGTATACATAATAAACAAACAAACAAACAAATAAATAAATATTTTTTTTAAAAAAACGTATACTAACCATTAAAGTTGAAAGGTCAAAATTTGGCTATTGGCTGTTCTTTTAAGTAAAAGTAATGCTTATGGAGGGTAGGGAGATAATTATTAATCCAGCTTGCAAATCAAAGAACCAGACAAGTGCTTTTCCTTGAGATAGCAACCACATTTTGGTTTTCTGGAAAAATATTTGACACATAGTACTTATTTTACAATTTAACTCATAAAAAAAGACATGTACTAAACTAGTTATTTTGCCATTTATCAAAGGCATTAAGTGAAATGGTCACTTTCTTTTTTCTATGTGAGCACATGATATTGAAGAATGTGGTTGTGTGGTTGAGGCCACTGACTAGATTTGTGATGAAGTCCCAGCAGTTTACACACCATTGCTTTTGTACTGTCAGTGACAATGTCAACACAGTAGGAAGGGTAAAATATCTTAATGTAATTATAGTTTTTATTTCATGGAGCCCCAGAAAAAAAAGTTAGGGACCCTGAGGTTCCCCAGACCATGTTTTTGAGAACTACAAAACTAGAAGAAGAGGCCTGCCCAGATTGACAGCTTCACCTGTGAGATACTGGAGCATAGAGCTTAAGCAGAATCTAACTGCAGCTGCTATCCAGGCCCATCCCAGCTCAGTTCCTGGCTTTAACAGAGGGAAGAGCAAGTCTGCCATGGGAAATGGCGTAAACCACAGCCACTGCACTTCATATGTAGTGCTCGGCATGCAATCAGATATTATGAGAAAGGACTTTGCTTCTAGCCACAAGGGAATAGCAGGATCCGGAATTGCCTCTTCTTAAGAAACAGCTAAGAAACTGGACAGTATACACCAGACAACTGTCTTCCTATATTGGACAATAAGCAACACAGCACTGTCTTCCCACAGGGCAGGAAAACAGAAGAGGTATCTCTGTGGTTATCTTGGCTTTCTGCCTAGAGGTAATTGCGAGTTTGTGGTGCAGGGAAGAGAAACCTTAACAGCACCCTATTAGTACAGAGTTGTCTGGGACATAGCTGAGTTCTGGGAGGTCCTAATGAGTAGAACATACAAGGTAGTATATTAAACAGGAAGGAGTTTGAAGATAGGGTTCTAGATATCTGTGTAAAGTCATTTCAACTCCTGCATATGGGTAGAGTGTAATTCCATGAGACTGGACACTTAGGTGCAGTTCCTAGTGCTCAGTCAAAAGCAGAGGTCAGTTGAAAGCCCTCTGCATACATGGACCATTCAGAGGGAGACTTTGGAAGCCCACATTTTTAGGTTATAGCTAAATTACTTCTAAATAGAAGCATTGCAAAGCTGAGCATGTAATCTTTGCTCTCGGGACTGAAGCCAGAGAATTGCAGTGAGTTTCAGTACAATTGGGCTAAAAGTCAAAAGACAAAAACTTTTCTCTATGCATCCTGAGTGTGAGGCCACCTCAGACAAATTAGTTCACATGTGATTTAATTGCCAACTAAAACAGAGTTCAGCCCTTTTTACCTGAAGATAACAAAACAAAATATTCAATAGTATACTAGACAGGACTATAAATAGAAAAATACAGTGTATAACTAAAGAATGAGCAGTTACATTTAGAAGGCAGAAATGATAGGATTATTCAATGCTGAAATAGCTTTAGTAAGTGCAGTAAGTATTTTCCAGTAATTACAGGAAAACATGTACACCATAGGCAAAGAAGGAGAAATCTAGAGAACCAAACAGGACCGACAGAGGTGGCGTGTGAAGTCTGTTTAGTAAATTCCACTAGATGGGATCACAGAACGTTAGATACTGCAGATGAAAAGATCAGTGAGCAAAGTATTTAAAGAAGTAAAGCTCCCCAATTTTTAAGTTTGATGAGAAATATCAACAAATCCAGAATCTCAACAAACCCCAAGTAGAATAAAGCAAACCAAAAGGGTATACTATAATCAAATTGCTGAAAATAAGTGATAAAGAAAAGACTCATTCAGGTGGAGAAAAAAGGCACGTTAAGCAGAGGAGCAAGGTAATCTTTACCACAATACACCAGAAGCTTCAAGCAAGAATTTATAAAGAGCATTTTCAGAGTCTTGAAAAAAACAACTTATATTACTATACTCGCTAAAAATGTCCTTCATTAATGAATTTGAAATTTTTTTTAGACAAAACTGAGAGGAGTTCAAGCTCTCTACGCTACCAGTCAATGTGCTGTGTGTACTTCATAGCTATCTTGATTATCAAATTGACTGCTTAAGTACATGTTGCATGTTTGAAGAGTTACTGCTGTTCACAGTTAGAGGCATTCACTCAGACAGTGCTGTGCTGCTGACAGATAGAGGTATTATATAAAAAGGGTACAATAATCAAAGGAAGATTGTGATAAAGTAAAAGTTGAGCACTACAAGTCTAGGACAAACATTTGAAAAATAAGTCCATGGGTTTAAATAAAACACATTGCTGAGAAGTACTCAGTCCAGGACAGGAAATGAGAAGGAACATGTGAAGCAAGTAGAACACAGACAGCAAGATGGTAGATCTAGGGCTGGGCATGGTGATGCAGAGACAGGCAGAGCTCCGAGTTTGAAGCTAGACTCTTCCACATGGAGAGTTGTAGGTCAGTCAGGGTTATGTGGTGAGACCTTGCATCAAAAAGATTAAAAAAAATTTTAAAAAGATAAATCTAACAGTCTTGTCAATGATTATAAGAGCTGTAAGCGGCCAAAGTATTCCAATTAAAAAGCCACTATTTTCAAGTTATGTACATAGAACAGAAAGGCAGAAGGGAGCCGCTTAGGGTGAGGAAGGGGCCAGTAGGAGTGGGACGGAGGAATGGGGGTATGAGCAAAGTACAGTTATGTATGTGTGAATATTTCATAATGAAACAGCTTACTCAGTTAATTGAAAAAAAAAACTGTTTAAGACCCAAAGAGTAGAAAAATTTGTAATATATAAAAAGTTAACTGTGCTAATTTAAAACTCCAGAACAAAGAATATTGCAAGAGGTACAAAGAAGTATTTTGAAATGTAAAACAGTGGTTCTCAACCTTCCTAATTCTGTGATCCTTTAATGCAGTTTCTCATGTTGTGGTGACCCCAACCATAAAATTACAGTGTTGCTATTTCAAAGCTTTAATTTTGCCCCTATTCTGAATTATAATGTAAATATCTGATATGCAGGACATCTGAGTTGCGACCCCTGTGGGTCTAGAACTGCTGATGTAAAGCAGTCAGTTCATGAGGATTCAGTATTCTTAATGTGCACATTTTTGTGGAGTATTATTTTAACTAGACATTGCTTTATGCTGCAGAATGTTACTTCAGCTGTGTAAAGGTTGTTACATCTCTGTGCTGCATTTGTTTAAGGATGTAAGGATTTGTGTAAGGATGTAAAGATGTTTTGCATGTGTTTCACTTTGCCTGCCTAAGGCACCTGATTGGTCTCATAAAAAGCTGAACAGCTAATAGCTAAGCAGAGAAAGGATAGGCAGGGCTGGCAGGCAGAGAGAATAAATATGAGAAATCTAGGCAAAACAAAACAAACCGACAGAAGAGAGGAGAGGCTGAGGGACACACCCATGGCAAGACGCCAGGCAGCTTTCAGCCAGACACAAGAAGTAGTGAAAGTAAGATATACAGAAGGAAAAAAAGTAAAACGCTCCAAAGCAAAAAGTAGACAAAGAAAAACAGGTTAAGTTAAAAGAGCTAGCCAGAAACAAGCCTAAGCTAGGCCGAGCATTTATTTACTAATTAAGAAATTTATGATTTGGGACCTGTGTGTAGACCTAAAAGAAAAGCCTGGTACAGCACAAACATGACCTCAAGGCCTTAAAATACAAGGATCAAGGCTGGCAATTAAAATAGACAATTCTTTGGCCCATTTCTGCTTTAAAAATATTGGTGTTAGTGATTTTTCACTCATTTAAATTAATGAGTCATGTTTAAATTACTTTCATTATATCTCAGTATCAGGGCTATGATCAGATATAAGTTACTTTAGAATTTTCTGTCTGAAGGTGTGGTGATCCACTCCTGTTATCCACAGTTGGAACCTGGGACAAGGAGAATCCTGAGTTGGAGGCCAGCCTGGGTTATCTAACAAGACCCTGTGTCCATCAAGGTTTTCTTCTGAGGACGTAAAAAAATGAACATGAATCTGAGCATCATGATGAAATATGCAACTGCTTTTGTGTCTTCTCGCCTCTTCCCGGGCCTCTGAATACTAAGTGTTCGTCACCCCAGGATCTTTCACTCTGTGGCGCTCTCCCCCATGGGATAGCTGAAATTCGCAGTGCAGGCAGAAGACTGCATTCTGTAGGGTTTCTTATATGCATATAGTGGTTAAGTTTGGTCGTATTAAAGCATGCATATTTGTATATTTGTTTTCAGCTGGAGTCTAGACTTTTAGCTAGATAAATGTTTTATAAGGCTTGTAAGGAAATTAGTTGGGCTCAACTATCAGATTAGTTTTAGTAAACAAAGAAACTCAGACAAGTATTGTACAAAATTCAAACTTAAAAATTGGTGTTTTTTTTTTTTTTTAAATATCTTTGTAGTGTGAAGTGGCGGGGCTGTGTTCCTGGCACCCGGCCGCCCGCGCGGCTAGCTTTACCCAAAATAATTACACGGAAACTGTATTCTTTTAAACACTGCCTGGCCCATTATCTGTAGCCTCTTATTGGCTAGCTCTTACATATTAATCTAACCCATTTCTAATAATCTGTGTAGCCCACGAGCTGGCTTACCAGGAAAGATCTTAACCTGCGTCTGCCTGGAGTGGGAGAATCATGGCTACTCCTTGACTCAGCTTTCTTTCTCCCAGCATTCTGTTCTGTTTACTCCACCCACCTATGTTCTAACCAATAAAATGGGCCAAAGCAGTTTCTTTATTTTTTAACCAATGACCTTCCTCCATCATATCTTATTTGAAAAATGGCTAAAGTGCATTTCTTTGAAAAATGCAAAATATTAAATGCACTTTTTCTTTCAGAGGACTTTTTTCAAAGCATTTATTATTGTGACTAGCAAAGAGAGATGTTTAGGTTTTTGCTTTTTTAACCAAATGTTAAATTCTGATAGTAGGTTGTTGAAAATTTTTCCTTATTGTGACATTTTTGTACATGTTCAAATTGCTTGAATTTTAAAATAATGAGTGTGTATCTATCATCTTTCAAAACCTATGAAACATCCAAAATATACTTATATGTAGTGTGCTGGCTAGTCTTATGCCAACTTAACACACACACTAGTGTTATCTAAAAGGAGGGAACCTTAAATGAGAAAATACCTTCATAAGATCTGGCTGTATGGCATTTTCTTAATTAGTGGTTGATGGGGAGGTCCCAGCCCACTGTGGTTGCTACCATCCCTAGGCTGGTGGTCCTGGTTCTGTAAGAAAGCAGGCTGAGCAAGCCATGGGAAGCAAGCTGGTAAGCAGCACTCATCCATGGCTTCTGTACCAGCCTCTGCCTAAAGGTTTCTGCCCTGTTTGAGTTCCTGTCCTGGCTTCCCTTGGTATGAACAATGATATAGAAGTATAAGCCAAATAAACCCTTTCCTCCCCAACCTGCTTTTTGGCTGTAGTGTTTCATTGCAGCAATAGAAACTCTAAAACCTATAGGAAACATTCATTGTTCATTGTTGAATGAACAAACAAATAAGATAGTTTTTAGGGGGAAAGTAATGCTAATAGTTGCAGTATGTTTAGGTTTAGTCACAATCTATATTTATATATTGAACATGTTGGAAATTAATTCGTTCAGTACTTCTAGTTTATTGTCCCCGCCACCCCTATTAGAACAGCAAGGAATTGTAGAAATTCAGAGAATATTCACCAAAAATTGGTAGGATATTTCAGTAAAAAACATAAATAATTTCTCATTAAATCATTTACACAAGTTCACATTCAAAGGGCTCTCAATTTGGAGAAGACAAGACCATGCAAAGATCTAAATATGCTATCAATGAATTCCACAAAGATTGATCATAAGCTCCCGCTGACACCCGAACCAGTAAGGCTTCTAGCTCCTCCCGTCAATCTGTGTGCAAGATGGCAAGCACACTGAAGGTTCAGGTTGCCCTGGCTTGCTCTTTATTGGACTCTTTGATGTCTCATCTGCACATGCAGCAAGATCTATACAGCAGGAATACATGGGCTGCCTCTGGACTCAACTGCAATGCATACAGCTTCTGGTGCGCTCACAGTATATGGATGGAGTCTGTTCCCTTCCCTGTGAAATCCTTGGCTCCTACTTACTCTGCTGTTTGCTCTAATTAGATCTGCTTATTCTGACCCATGGAGCCACAGGCCATTTTTGCTGGTTATGGAACTCATTGTTAGCTAGCAAGTGAGTCTCCTCTGGCTTCCACAGTCTTCCCTGACCGTCTGGGCTGACAGAGCCAGGTGATGAAGCAGAAACAGCCCTGGCTAAGCTCATACTGTTCTTACAGAATTCTGTGGGTTTTCCTGAAGTGTCTTTCTTTGATTGATGCAGAATACCACACTTCCTAATTTCCTGTTTGTTAGCTAGTTCTTCCATCACAGTATTTCAGAACCTCTGCACTGACTTCAAGGGTTAGTGATTTGGATTATATTATATAAGTGATCTTAATTTGTAAAATTATTTATTTGGTATTTAGTGTGTGTATGTGTGTGGGCATGTGTGTGGCAGTCAGAGGACACATCTGGGGGCTTCTTCCACCTGGTGGGTCCCAGAGATTGAACTCAGGTCATCAGGATTGGCAGCAAGTGCCTTAGCCACTGAGCTGTCTTGCTGACCCACACATGTAATTTAATATTTCATGTTTATTTATAATTGAGGCCCTACTTGCTTAGTCTTTTTTGAGGGAAAGTTAATTAGCATTATGTAAAATATAGAGGATTTTTTACTCAAATAAAATAATATTTTAATGGAAAGATGCTTGTGTAGGGTCAATTAGAAAATATCAACCCTAAATTTTCCCTTGAAACACAAATTGGAAAGTGAAGCAGATCACAGAGCATCGTTTATTTCAGAACTCTTTCTCTTGCAGCATGAGGCGGCATATGGCTGTTACAGTGAAAGAATCCTTTGTTAGCTCAGCCCTCTGCTTATGTGAAATGTCCAAAGGAACTTGGCCTAAAATGTAACTTATAGATTTAGAAATCATTGACATTTATATTATATATAGCATATAATATTATATAGTATAATGCATATTGTATTACAGATATTTAGAATTATTCAAAGAATGTCAAAGGAATTTCATTTTATTAGTAAGAAGTTGAAAATCATTTACCAAATTGGCATGTTTATTTTTTTTAAATGAGAACTTTCTTTAAAATGTAAAACACAATTTTATTAAAATTCTAATTCCAAGTTTTCAAATAGGATTTGGGTATTTATCATATTTCATGAATATTGTAATATATGTAAATTACAGAATTAAATGCCAGATAGTTTGGCATTGCAGTTTTCCAACTAAAAATAGTCATCTATAGAAATCAGATAGCTGTGTATCTCTACCACTTGCTTTAAATTTTCATGTACTATAAAATGCTATTCTTCCTAAAGGAAATATTGCCCAGTATGCAAATTAAGATGTACCAAGTTATGCCCAAATAGCTGGTGTTGGCTATGTCACTATACATGGAATCAAAACAAAACAATATTAAGAGAACTTTTCAGCCTGCAGGCATTCCTTTGTGAAAACACAAACCACTCTCTTTATAGCATTGAGGAAACAAATTTGTTGAATGTGAGAACTTGAAACCACTTGGTGACTTTTCCAGTGAAAAGTCAAAACCCAAATGAGCAGCTCTGTCTTGGTGACTTTGAGGCTCCGTTCCACAGTGGTCCAGGCTGTTTTCAATGGAGAACTTCTAAGTGCGAGAAGCATAGAGGGCGCTAGAGGAAGGTCTGTCTCTTAGACTGCCCCTCCAGTCGGCTAGGTTCTTTTTAGATTTGATTTGAACCAGTCCACATTTGGTCAAACATTTGAGTGATTCTCAAACATTTCCTTTACAGGGGCTCTCTGGATGTGTGTTGGACTGCTTTCAGCTCTTTATGCCCCTCGTTTTTAATTAGGTATTGTTCTTAGCAGGCCGTAGTTGAGAGTTTCATACTGTAGCAAATGACTACAGAAGAGAAGACTTCCTTTCTTTGTTATATGGTTAATGTGTGCTTGCCAACACCAGTCATGTGAAATGCTGGGCCCGGCCCTGACATTTACTTCTCTATACTATACTCTGTACCCTTTGGTATTCTTAAGATCTTTGAAAAGTTTGAAAATGGCCTTATAACTTTTTTTTTGCCCACAAAATCCATATGCATAAAGCAAAACAAAACACTGGGTTATTATTTAATGTTCTTAGATCATTGCTAGGTCAAGCAGGAGCTACATCATTTGCTTCTGACACTCAAAATGCACTTGACCAAAATCTGTATGTAAGCAAAATGACAGGTATTTTGAAGTGGAGGAATTTACTAAAGGTTCTTGTGGGGAGTAGGAGAAGTTGGGGGAGCTCTTCTAATCTGACAAACCTTAGTAAGATACCCCTCTCTCACTGGTAAAGTAGACTAATGTTCTTAATTTCCTGTTCAGACTTCTTGGCAAGTTAGTGACAAAAATCATAAAATCAAATCCAGAGCTTTATCTTGGTTTTGTGCTTCTGTCTCTTAACTCAGTTGTCCTGAGATTTGATGCCTTCGATCAGAATCTGTTTGAGAGAATACTAGAGCTACTGATTCATTTACTTTAGGTAACACTCTGCGTGTATCATTAATTTAAAAAATTAACATTTCATTACCCATTGATTTTTCAACCAGGGCTGTTTTTTTTTTACCCTGTGAGGACAACGACAGTCTATTTTAGACAATTTTGTTTAACATAACTGGGAGGTAGCCTATTTCTGGTACTTAATAGATAGAACTTGGGATGCTGTTAGTCGACACCGTACATTCCCTCACAACAAAGTTGCTATTAATATCCAAATTGAGAGCCCTTGGCCTTATCAAATCAATTCCATTTAAAAGATCACTGTATTTATAAGAATCATGAGTCTGTCTTTGCCATTTCTATCAATTTCTCAATGTTTTCTTCATTTTACCATTTCATGTCTGCATTGACTTTGAATACGCATAGCTATAGATCTTTAGTCTCTTAGTGCTATTTTTCCCATTTATTCCTAATACTATCAGAAAATTGTGTAAGCAAATAAATCAAACCTAAACTAGTAGACACAGGTAAACATAAGCTTGAAATAATACCAACATAACAGTTAGTCCATTGACTTCCATACATATACCGTCCTTGGATGTTAGGTTCTACTGTAATAGCTCTACTATTTAACTATACTTAATTTTGTGTTCTGTAAGTAAGTGTGTTAGAGGAAACAGGTGTGCTGATACACACCTATAATCCCTGCTACTCAGGAGCCTGGGGCAGGAGGATTGTAGATCTGAGGCCAGCTTGGGCAATTTAACAAGACACTGGAGGGATGGGGTATGGAGAGGGAAGAAGAAGGAGAGGGGAGGAGGTATGTGTTAGTCATTTGAAAAGAAACAATAAAATATTACTAGAAGGTAACTGTTGCCACTCAGTGATTTTCAAAATATAAAATGTGAAGTGCACTGGACTTAGGGACAGGAGGCCTATGTGTGATTCCCTTTCCTGCTTCCCCCTCCCCCAAATCGTTTTAGATTTACTTTTTTTTTTTTTTTTTTTTTTAAGTTTTTTGAGACAGGGTTTCTCTGTAGCTTTGGAGCCTGTCCTGGCACTAGCTCTTGTAGACCAGGCTGGCCTCGAACTCACAGAGATCCGCCTGCCTCTGCCTCCTGAGTGCTGGGATTAAAGGCGTGCGCCACCACTGCCCGGCTTTAGATTTACTTTTTACGTTATATTTATGTATCTCTGTGTACCACATGTATGCAGTCTATGGGGGCCAGAAGAGGTGTTAGATTCCTAGGACTGGAGTTACAGGCACTTGTGAGTTGCCAGGTAAGTGCTGGAAGCTGATCTCAGGTCCTCTGTTAGAGCAGTATGTGCTCTTAACCTCTGTATCTCTAGCCCTCTTCTGCTTTTTTAAACAAGGCTACTTGTCTTTTGTTTAAAGCACGGCTACATGTTTGTCATTATTCCTTTTAAGACTGAATAAAAACCTAGTTCTTGTAGATTAAGTTTGTAGATTGATCCTGTTTCATTTTGACAAGTCAAAACAAATGGCCATTTCTCTATTTTTTTTAAATATTCAAATGAGATATAACATGCAGATAGCTGTGGGGGTTAGGAAATGCCTGTGAGCTTCACTGTCCTCATGGTCTGGACTGCAGGAAAATACCTTCCTGTTGAACCAGACTGCAAAGCTGGGCAGTGCTTTCACATGCTAATGGGTAGATTTAAATTTGTATCTTTTTAAATCTGTTGCCTAGTACTAAAATAAATCTGGGTCCCAGCAGCTCATAATAGTTAATAGCCTTTATAAATGGGTCCCCAGACACCTGTTCTTTTACTGCTAATGAGGCCCTATTGTGTGTGCAGAAATAGTGGAGTTCCTGTTGATTCTCTGTCCTAGCACATCTCTCTGTCTCCTGTGTGCATATTTAAATGACATTAAGAAATGCTGTTTCCTCTTGTTTTCTGTCATCTCTAGGATTCTGCCAGACACACTGATTCTCTGTAATAGGTTATTTGTTCCTAAATGCATTAGGGTTGACATTCTCTCCCCACCCCCACCCCCGTTTTGATTTTTCCTCTTTTTTTTTTTTAAAAAAAAAAAGAAAGAAAGAAAAAAGAACCAAACCTCAACCTTGTTATTTTATGAGGGCTCAGTATGGAATGATGATGACCTAATAGCACTAGGAACCAAGTGAAGTTCCTCAAGGAACAAGCTTGTGGAAATTCCAGTGGCCTGGGGAAATGTAAGAAAGCAAACAAAAAATGGAGAAGCCATTGCCACTGCTGTACTATAGTCATGGTTTATGCTCTGAGGTCACTCATCACACCTGCTTATATTTTCTATCACTGACACTTTGGAGAATTTGCAATTTATTTTTATTTACCTTTTTCTACTCAGCAAACAAACAATGCCCTGGCTTTTTAAGTTGAGAAGAGCATATGGATAAAGACTGTTACAGTCCCTCAGACACTAGCTCTTTTCCTATACCCGAGACTTAGAGTCTGAATTCACTTATATTCTTTTAGAGGACGGTCTACTAATATGCTTTTAAAAACATGTTTTGAAAAGAAATGTTCAAAATTTCTTGTTGCCATGAAACACACCTTCACCTTCAGATGAGTAAGAGTTTGCCAGTGTCCGTGGCCTGAGAGGATGACTTCAGGTTGGCCCCAAAACCATATTCGAATGTGAGAACAGTTTCATGTAAATTTTATACTTACAGAACAAAAGAAAGTAGTTTATCAAAGTGCTTTTCGGGTACATTAGTGGAAACATGAGGTAGTCAGGTTACAGCAAAACAGGCAGTCTCTCCTAAGATTGATAAAACACCAGCTAAATACAGGGAGAAAATAGGTCTACAGATGCTCCTGTGTGGGCCAGGTTTCCAGCTAAGGGGAAGATGCTATCCAATAACATTTTTGACTTTTGGGATGGTGGAAACTTGTGATTTGTTAAACTATTATGCTCCAAAGAAGATTTTCCTGGTAATTCACAAGGCTGTTAGGTTACATACACAGGTAGGCAGGGAATGGCTATTACACTAGATGAAGGTAGCCCAGCTCAGCAGGTTGGACAGTGACCTTCCGCTTCCGTTGAGTCTCTTCTAGGCAGTTTAGCTGATCTCTACTTCTTCCAGGCAGTTTGGGTCATTTGTCTCTTCCAAGTGGCTTGACTAATCTGAGAGTCTCTGCCAGTCCTTACTACATATCTATGCTTAGGGAGGAAGGGAGCCTAGTCTATCTGGTCATTTTTGGGACTTTCTGAAGTCT
This sequence comes from Alexandromys fortis, assembly GCF_014885135.2. NCBI lineage: Eukaryota > Metazoa > Chordata > Mammalia > Rodentia > Cricetidae > Alexandromys > Alexandromys fortis. The sequence continues at coordinate 962,279 of NW_026068065.1, read as the reverse complement.
TTGAGTTGTTCTATGCTGACCCCAGGGACTCTGCAGTATTTAATGTTTCACCTTGCTTTGTACATCCTCTATCTTAAGCAGCTCTGAGTTGGAAGGTTTTATCTCAGAGGTAATTGCTGTACATCACTCTGCAGCATCGTAAGGCTCCCCAGTCATATGATTCTAATTTCAGTCAGTCTTGTAGAATCTGTCAAAAGTGTGGCTTGGAAACAGGGGACAGGGTGGGAGGAAAAGGACACTTCAGTGCACACTTCAAACATCTGGATTTTCATGACTGCTAGAGAATTATACAAGTCATCCTTGAAAGAAAAGTGAATATGCTCTCTTTGAAGTGATAAGAATCACACTGCTGATTGTTCTGGTGAGGTTTTCAGAATGGAATCTCAGCTAAGTGCACTGGAAACACAAGAATGCATTTATTTTGTTCATTATGAAGGAACTAATTTTAAGTTCTTGATAATGATATTCTGACATGCAGACAATGCTGTTTGGAATAATTCATGGGGAAGGGTCTTCACACCTCAGCCTTGTATTTTGTTGGACTTCTTTACTAAGAAATTTTCTATCCCTGGGAAGTCAGCACAGTGCCTTTCCTTCTGCCATCTGCAGTGACAGGAGGCCCAGCCCTGAGGTGTGTCCTGTCGGGATGAAGTGGTGATGTGTGAGTTCTTCCTGTCAGGGGTAGAGGGAGGTGAGCCACAGTCTCTGGTGGGTTTAGGATCTGGGTGCATCTAGAATCATATTTGTGAAAGTTTGTTCCTCCCCAGTCCCCAATGCTCATTCTACTACTTTAAAGGAAAGATTTTGCTTTTCTGTTGAATCATAATGTGCCCATCTTACATTGCCCAGTTATACTCCTTTGGTAAATATACATGCCTTCTTTTCTAGTCCCATCATGACTTGTCTTGTAGAGTGAAGTATCTCACTTCTAATAAACTAATTATAGTGTAAGAAACATTAGAAGAATTTATAAATGATAAAAATGGGCAAACTTAGGGGCAGGCTTATGAATATAGGAATTTATAGGATAAGAATTTAGAACAAATACCATTTGGAAAATATTTTTTTGTAAATGTAATACAAGTGATCATTTTATATGATTAAAAATAGCAGTATCATCACACTTAAGGAAAGCATTCTGTAGTCGGATTTTTCTTTGGACCTCCAGCTCACAAATAACAACACGGAGACTTAGTATTAATTATCAAAGCTTAGCCTCTAGCTTAGGCTTGTTCCCAACTGGCTCTTACAATGTAAATTAACCCATTTATATGAATCTACATTCTATCATGTGCCTCCTGTTTCCTCTTCCTGGTGTCTCCTTTATATGCCTAGATTCTTCCTCCTACTTGCTCTCTGTGCCCGAAAGTCCCGCCTATAGATCCTGCCTAGTTATTGACCATTCAGCACTTTATTACACCAATCACAGCAACACACCTTCACACAGTGTCAAATATCCCACAATAGCATTCTAAAAGCTAGCTTGGGATTGCATCGCAGTACCTCTGAGATGAGCTTGTAGAAAGGTTCCCGGACCCCAGGAGCCCCAGCCTCCCGCATAGCCCTTGGACTGACTTCTCTCAGTACAGGTTAAGTGCTTCTACCATGTTGCTAATGCACACTGGAATGGCTGCTCCAACTTTTATTGGCAGACTAATCACATTCATAATTTCTTGGCTGCTTGCAGTTTGCTAGCAAGTTACCACAGTGTAACTCACAGCACCTGTATTTCTGAAAGCCATTAGTATGTACATGGAATGCAAATGGATTTTAAATAACAACATTGCTTTTCAACTTTTGGGGGGAGGTGGTTAAGGAGACTCTGCATTTCTTAATTTCTTATTTGTTCTTTAAGAAAACATGGCAGAGGAGCATCATTACAGACATGGTGCTGCTCTTGTTGTTTCAATCCATTATTTGCTCTTCCTCAGATTCATATTTGTGGTTATCCGCCCTGCATGGCAAGTGCTGGGAAAACATTTGTACAGCATCTTGCCAAGAAAGGCTGTTGCCTGTGTGGAGTATAGTGAATTCACTGTTCAAGATCTTCATGTGTTTATTAAAAGGGAAAAACCCCAGATACTAGTTAATTATATTCATTTGAATTACTACATCTTGTGGTTGGTATGTTGAATTTATTAAATGGTTTAAGTGTATACAATACAGAATTACAGCAGTTTTATTGATATACTGGCAAAGAAACAAACATGACCACTCTTTACCATCTGTTTATAATGCTATATAAAGAAGACCATGTTGGTTACCATGGGAACTGCATTTCCCAAACCACTGAGTGTTTGCTTAAATTCTCCAATCTTTTAAAGTCATAAGCTTTTTACCCAAAAAAAAAAAAAAAGAAAAAGAAAGAAAGCGAAAGAAAAAGAAAAAAATTAAAATGTCCAGTGTTTTTTTTTCTTTCCTAAAAGTATTTTTTCTGTACAGTCTATGCCAAAACTGATACTTTTATCTCAGAATCTTATTGATTAGGTTGGGGGCTCTTAATTTGAGAATTTGGATGTTTTCAAGAACTGGGGAGAAAATGTAAATGCTATTATATTGAGAGGTATCACATATAATTTTATAAGCAATAAATGGCCTTTTCAGAAAGCCTTTTTATTGTTTTTCTAATAAAAGGGAGCCTGAAGAGGTAACAAGTATAATAACGTAATATCTGGGGAAAAAAGTTGCTTGGAACCACACAGCTAACCATGTTTAGTCACTGCTGTCCTATCAGGTAATGTGGCAAAGACTATATATACCAGGGAGTTCGTGGCTTTAAGCAGTATTGTTGAGACATTTAAAACTGTGGCTGCTGAAAAATATTTTATGGGTCTGGGAGAAATCCATCAGCAAAGGCTTGCCGTGCAACCATGAGGACCTGAATTCAATCCCCAAAACCCAAATAAAAATCAGGCACACATGATTGTGACTTTAACACTGGAGAGGTGGAGAGAAGAGGGTCCCTGCAGCTCTCTGGCAGAACAGTCTAGCCTAATTGGTGATCTTTGGACCAATGAGAGACCCTTTCTCAAAGGAGGTAGGTGTTGTTCCTGAGGACGACACATTTTCCTCTGGCCCCTCTACACAGGCACATGAACATGCAAGTCCACCATAAGCACCCAGACATGCTCACGCAGACCAACATATGCATAAAATAATTACATTTAAAAATATGTTATGTTTACTAAATAGAATCAGTTGATATTCTTGAGACTCTTGCCTAGGGAATAAAGAACTAAAATAGATGTCATTCTTACTAATAGAGAACTAATGCTTCCTAACCAAAAATGATTACTTGTATTCACAGCAACAAAAAGTTTTTTGCCATATTCTTTAAAACACTTTATTTTCATGTTCTTCTAAGTTATTGTTAACGGGTTTATTTTGTGGCAGATAAAATGTTTATGTCTGTTTTAACTTTTACTACAGCCCAGATGGCTGATCATTCAGATAACAATAAAGTTACTGATCACTTATGTGTCTGAGCACATACTGAGTATTTTATGTGCTTAGTGTTCATTGTTAGTCTTTGTGGTAATCCTGCTGCAGGCTAAATCCTCAAGTGTGTACACTATTTTAAAAGTATTTTTTTATGTGTATAAATGTTTTGCCAGAGTGTTTGTATGTGCACTGCATTGGTGCCTGGTGCCTGTGGAGGCCAGAAGCAGGTCTCCTGGAACTGTAGTTATGGATGGATGTGGGCTGCCATGTGGGTGCTGAGAACTGAGTGCTTTTCACCTCTGAGGAGGCATCTCTCCAGCCCTGCATACTCTTTTGAAATGAGTTTCTCTACCTCAGCATTAGGAGGTTTGTTGTCAGATGTTCAGAGGCAATAGCCTCTCAAGTTGAAACAATCAAAATAGCTGTAGACATTCCCAGAGTTCCCCTGTGGAGAAAGGGAAATTGTTCTCCTTGAGAACCACTGCTCTATATGAAATAGCATCTTATTTTTATCTTTTGGTGGGTACAGTTTGTATGCCACCTCTTGCTGTTCACCTCTCATTCCCTCACACACTCACATTGTGTCTAATATCAGCTACCTTCCAGTTTTGCTGTTATTGGTAAATATGAGAAGCAAGACCCAGCTATTTGATACCCTTCTTGGGTCCTGGATTTTGAAAATTGCTTTGTAGTATAATGAAATAAATAGTGGTAGTTAACATACATTTCATTAAAATTATATAACCAAAAGAGAGAATTTGAAATAAAATTTTAGAATCTTGTACTCAGCTAAATGTAGTGGCACTTATTTTTAATCCTGGCACTTGAAGGGCGTAGAGAAATGTATCACTGAGTTCCAGACCCTCCTGGCCTACGTCGGAAGTTCCAGGCCAGCCAGGGCTACAAAGTTAGATATGTTTCTAAATAAATAAGAAGTAAAAAAATCTCTGCTGTGTTTAGTATATTAAAAATGCAAAGTTCTTTTACTTATACGCATTCATCTATAAATACCCATCTAAAATTATCCTATTTGTTTTTTATTATAAATTTGTAGAAGGATATTTAGTATAGTTTATATGATTTTTTTCTGTGTCATTAACTATTAGAAGATGATCAATTGTAGCCCATCTTAACAAAGCTAAAGAAGTTTTTTTTTAATAAGGTAAATTTTAATAGCAATTAAATATTTAAGGTTGATTTTCTTTATTTTTTCAAGACTTTTTGCTACATCTATCTTATGGAGGTTTTGTTTAATACAAAATATGTTTCTTAGCAATGTTTCAAAATTGTGATATGGTGAAATGAGACTTGGCAGTTCTCTGAACTTGTCAAGTTAGATTTCTATGCTTCAAGTCTTCCCTAAAGATCTCTTTATAACATAGTAACATTTTCTGATTGTCTGACAAATTATTTCAGAAAATGTGTGTCAATATATGGCTGTAGGCTGTTTGGTAGGAAATTACCAGATCTCACTATCATTAATTAATAGACCATTTTGGAAGAATGCAGACATAGAGAATAATAGCTTTTTTTTTATATGTATGAGAATATTAGACCCTTCAGACTAGTAATTGTACAAAATGATTATGCTGAGTTTTAACTACTGTAATTTTTATATACACAGTAGCTTTTATGTTATTTATGTATTTTAACAGTTTCAGTGGGAACCAGAATATGCAATGAGAAGTGTACTTGTTTTATATATTTTCTGGAAGGTTTTCTGCCCTTGAATAATAAAGGATAGTTAGAACTGTTTTCTATATGTTGATTTAACTACAAGGTATTTGAAGCAACATCACTTTATGAAAATGGTCAAAGCAAAATCTACTTTTATGGAGCAAACTGAAATTGATGTGGGAAGAATAGAGCGTCATTTTATGAGCCAGAGATGCACTGTCTGAGTGCAGCTGTGGAGGTCGTCCGACCTGGGATCTTCAACATGTCCAAGGCCCTATGTCTGAGAATGTCTAAGGAACTAGTCCACACTTAAAAACCCAAGAGACATGACAGCTAAGTGCAGTGCAAAGAACTGAACTCATCCTTTTGCTAGAAAAGGTATTATTGTTGAATGAGGAAATTTGACGGGTGTCTGCAGTTTAGGTACTAAGAACATATTCCTATTAAGTTCCCATTTTCGATGGTGCCTTCTGCTCATTAGGATAATCCAAGTCAGTAACTGATTCTTTTGTCTGTTTGTTTGTTTGTTTGAGACAGGGTCTCTATGTAACCATGGTTGGCCTCGAACTCACAGAGATACCTCTGCTTCTGCCTCCCAAGCACTGGAATCAAAGTTGAGGCCCCCACATCAGCCAGCAGCTGATACTTGATGTTTAAGAAAAGCTTATTCGGTGATTTCTTTCTGTTATAGATGGTGTTTTGAGGTGTAATCTTAGAAAAGATCTAAATCCCTAGTGTCAAGTTCTACTGTTATTATTACTTCTTTGGGTCTTAGTTTTTTTTTTTTTTTTTTGTAAAATTGGGATAAAATTAGTACCTTTAAGGCTGGAGAAGTGGCTCAATAATTAAGCGCGTTGGCTGCTCTTCAGAGGCCCCAAGTTTGATTCCACTTGATGATGAGCTCACAACTCTAATTCCAGTCCCAGGGGCTCCAGTCCCCTCTCCCAGCCTCTGTGGGCTCCTACACATATTTGGTATACATCTATTCATTGACGATTATACACATACATATTAAATTAAAAATAGAAGTAAAATAGTACCTTCCAACTTGTATGTGTTTGAATGAGTTTTTTTTTTTTCTTTTAAGTGCCAAGTGTAGTGCCTGCTATAGGAATTGCTTTTATTCTTTTGGGCTTACCACTTACATTTTTCTGTACCTAATATTTGGCCACTAATACATTAATGAGCAGTATTTGTAATCTTGGATTATTTATTATTTGTTGTTATAAAGTGATGGAAACATTTCAGCATGGAGATATGAAGTAAAGATGGTACTGCAGGGCAATACATTGCAATAAAGTAGGGGTTTTTATTGTTTTAATTGAGCTTTATATTTTTCTTGCTCCCTTTCTCTCCCCTCCCCTTCTATTATCCCCCATGATCCCCACACTCCCAATTTACTCAGGAGATCTTGTCTTTTTCTACTTCCCATGTAGATTAGTCCTCATTGTTGTCTAGGTTCTTCGGGGTTGTTAATTGTAGACTGGTTTTTCTTTGCTTTATGCCTAAAAGCCACTTATGTGTGAATACATATATTTGTTTTTCTGGATCTGGGTTATGTCACTCAATATGATATTTTCTAGATCCATCCATTTGCCCACAAATTTCAAGATGTTCTTTTTTTTTCCACTGTGTAATACTCTATTGTGTAAATGTCCCACATCTTCTTTATCCATTATTTGGCCAAGGGGCATTTAGGTTGTTTCTAGGTTCTGCCTATGACAAATAATACTGCTATGTACATAGTTGAGCACATGTCTTTGTGGCACGATTGGGCATCCTTTGGATATATACCCAAAAGTAGTATTGCTGGGTCTTGAGTTGGTTGTTTCCTAATTTTCTGAGAAATCATCATCCTAATAACCAAAGGGGCTGTATCGGTTTGCACCCCCACCAGCAATGCAGGAGTGTTCCCTTTACCCCACAACCTCTCCAGCATAAGTTATCATCAGTGTTTTTTATTTTGGCCATTCTTTTTTTTTTAAAAAAAAAAAAGATTTTTTTTTATTATGTATACAACATTCTGCCTCTGCCCGCATGCCAGAGGAGGGCGCCAGATGTCAGTACAGATGGTTGTGAGCCACCATGTGGTTGCTGGGAATTGAACTCAAAACCTCTGGAAGAGCAGCCAGTGCTCTTAACCTCTGAGCCATCTCTCCAGCCTGATTTTGGCCATTCTTACAGGTATAAGATGGGATCTCAGAGTTGTTTTGATTTGCATTTCTCTGATGACTAAGGATGTTGAATATTTCCTTAAGTGTCTTCCAGCCATTTTAGATTCCTCTGTTGAGAGTTCTCTGTTTTTTTTTTTTTTTTTTTTTTGTTTTTTGGGGTTTTTTTTTTGGATTATTTGTTCTTTTGATGACCAATTTCTGAATTCTTTATTTATTTTGGAGATCAGACCTCTGTCTGATGTGGGGTTGCTGAAGATCTTTTCCCATTCTGTAGACTGCTGTTTTGTCTTGTTGATCGTGTCCTTTGCTTTACAGAAGATTTTCAGTTTTAGGAGGTCCCGTTTATTAATTGTTTCTCTCAGTGTCTGTGCTGCTGGGGTTATATTTAGGAAGTGGTCTTCTGTGCCCATGTGTGATGGAGGAAGGTCATTGGCTAATAAAGAAACTGCCTTGGCCCATTTGATAGGCCAGCCTTTAGGTGGGTGGAGTAAACAGAACAGAATGCTGGGAGGAAGAGGAAGTGAGCTCAGACGCCATAGCTCTCCTCTCAGAGGCAGATGCGATGAAGCTCCGACCCAGGATGGACGTAGGCTAGAATATTCCCGGTAAGTGCACCTTGGGGTGCTACACACATTAATAGAAATGGGCCAAGCAGAGTTTATATGAATACAGTTTGTTTGTTGTTATTTCGGGGCATAAGCTAGCCAGGCGTCTGGGAGCAGGGCGGCAGGAATGCAACCCACAGCTCCTTCAACAAATGTGTTCAAGTGTACTTCGGTAGTGGGTGTTTTTAAATTGGGTAATTATTGAACTTAAAAACTGTTGAGTAGCTGTTTTAGTTCAGTTTCATTGCCACCTGGCTCTTCAGCCTGTGTCTGCTAGTGGTAGCCTGGCCGGGTTGTTTAACTCATAAGTTCCATCTTCCTGTCCACACTGATGTCACACAAACATGTTTCAGCATCTGCTGGTCCTAGGGGTGGGAAGAGTGGTAATGAATGAGTAGGACATAGACAGGAGCTTTGCAGCCAAATCATCGGATTTTTAATTCTGACTCTCTTATTTACTTATTTTGACTTTGAGCAAGAAGCTAATGTCTCTCAGTCTTAGCCTTGTAAACCAGAGATAACTACAGTCGTGCATGTGGACTGCATGTGAAATAGCCCATGGGGTTTGCTGTAAAAATACGAATTGCTTTCTATTTCTACATCCTTACTGTCCATCAATTTGTCTTATAAATGTCCATCGCCTTATTTAGGGAAGAATCTGGGGGCTTCCATTTATTTTTTTTTTCTTCTCATTCCTAGTGAAATGAAGGCATTATCAGATGGGCAGTAACTTTTTAGGAGGGACAACTGAAGGAGATATGACAGCCTAACAGTTATCAGTGTTGTCAACATTTTCTAGGCTTTATTGATATAGTATTATCCTTTATTCTTTGTTGCCTATTTAAAACTTTACTTATGTCTGGGTGTTTTTGCCTTTATAAGTTTATGTGCACCACATGTGTTCAAGAACCCCCAGATGCCCTAAGAGGGCTTCAGATTCTCGGGAACTGGAGTTAGTGGTGCACATTTGGGCTCTGGGAAACTACCCCAGGTCCTCTGTAATGGCAGTAAGCGCTGTTAACCACTGAGCCATTTCTCTAACCCCTTTGTTGTCTTTTAAAAGTGGATTATTTTGAGCTGTTTCAGGCGGTAAAGCACTTGTCTTACAAAACTGGGTTTTAATTCATATTAGGACAAAATATGTGTGTTTTTGTTTCCTACAGGGTGGAACAAAAGTCAGCAAAGCTTTAAGTCATTAAGCTTCAAATTCAGGTTTCTTTTCTTTCTGTTGCTGGAAGTAAAAAGATAGAATTGTATAAATTATTGCTGTGGAGAATTAATTAATATTTTCCTCAATTTTTAAAAAAGGGCTCAAGACACTCAGAGGCAGAGAACACTTTTTCCTTTCCCCAAAGCTGTGCATTTGTGAACTGTTTTACAGGCTCTCTGTCACAGCCACCAGAAGGGCACAGTGCTGGGGACCCCTAGCTGAGCCTTCGCAGAGGCCCCACTTCAGTTTAACACTCCTTGGCTAGGGGCTAGACATGGACTGCTCTTTCAGTCTGTGAGGTTTTGCTTTTAGTTTTTATTTGTTTGTTTGTTTAATGCTAAACTAACAAGAATGCACAGCACTCTCGCTGTACTGTAACTCTAGGTCTCTTCCGTAGCCATGTTTAAGAACCTCCATTCCCCTGCTGCTCCTGTCTGGGAGCCTTGTTGAGCATTCCCCCACCTAAGGAAGAGGCTGCTCCCTTCTGTAGGTCCAGCTCTCAGCACATCAGACCTGGAACCCAAAGACACTTCAAAGCAATATGCAGGAAAAATGAGTTCAGTTTTTAAGTATATCTCTTGTCAGTAAATTACTTTTAAGCCCTAATTTAAAGCCGTCATCCCTGTTTTACTCTTGTTTTAATTCTGCTGCATGCATTATCTCCCTGTAGTGGATGAATATGAACTACAGAGGCGGATATCAAATTGAACCCCAGATCTCTCACTTGTCAATTACATACTTTTAGACAGGAGACATTATTGATCCATTAAAGTTGAATGTCTTTGTGTAGGGTGCTGTTCTAAACACCGAAGATACAGCTGTAGGTAAGTCTGTGTGTTGTAATATGCTTACAGTGACTGTAGTCTAGGAAGACAACCAGGACGCATGGTTACAAACATGTAGTGTGTCTGCTGATAGCAGCTGATAAGCTCCGTGAATTTTAGTGTCCCTATCCCAGATTAGAAGTGATGGCCAGCACAGATGAGAGGGCACATGTGGAAGCTGGTGGGCACTGCTGAATGAGAAAGTCTGCCTACTGGAAGTTGGTGATGAGTCCTCCCGGTCTCTTGACAGAGCAACTGCTACTGTTTTCTGACGTGTCAGTTGACTGGGATGCCTGTGCGGAATTTATTATTACCAGCTCTCTGTTAAGCAGGTGCCATCCTGTTCATTAACTGGTATGTAAATGAAACTCTAGGAAATTGAATTGTGTTCTTCTATTGACACATAATTTGAGAGATGGTCTTATCATGATAATTCTTTCCTTTTACCGCCTCCATTGGTGGCCGTTTTAAATATCTACAAGGTCTTGAAGTTAATTAGGTGGCGACATTCATGATTATAAGGGCTAATGGGTTTAACTCGGGCAGTCAGTCATAGGTTCTTTTCTCTGGTGGGAATTCTTATGGGAGAGGCACACACGTAATCTGTGCCCCACCATCCTTGTCACTTCTAATTCCCCTGTGTCTCGGAGTCTTGTACCCTAAATTAGTGTTGATTTTGGAAAAATTAATGAGATTGCCTTTAAAATTGTACTCTTCTAAACCATAATATTGCAACAATGCTGTTCTGTCTTATTTTCCAGCCACTGTTGAAAACACACTTTTCTTGCTAAAATCTGCTGCACTTCTCATCGCTATTTACCTCTTCCTAATTTGCCCTTGAGGTATTATCTGTTTCTCTGTAAATTATATCACCAATTTCCCCCAACTTGCTGGTTTTCACTGGCTTCCTCCATCTGCTGTTGTAGCTTTTATATTTGGCCTTCTCATCTCCTTAATATGTTATGTAAATACTAAATGTATGACTGTCTACCTTGTTCAAGTACATTTTCACAATTTTGCATAATTGGACTTCTTTATTAGCTAAGAAGACTGATTTTCTTAGCAACAAATATGCATTACTTTTTGTTGTAGTCATTATTAAAACTACCTACCTAGGAGACCAAGTAAAACCATAGAAAATGATGGATTAACTTGAGAGCAGTTAGGTTTTTTTCATTTGAGTGGTGGAGTCTATTGTAACTGATACTTTGTGTGACTTTGGAAACATGTTCGGTTTATTCTCCGTACAGACAGACTGTGGTCGTGGGAAGTGTAATGCACAGTGCTTAGCCTTGTCACTGCTTAAGTGGCGTTGAGTCCCTGTGTCTGCGGGGTGCAGTGATGCTTGTATTCCATCCAACCTCCATCTTTCTGACCCCTTGCCTCAACGCTGAGGCAAGGTCTTACGATGTGAGCAACGCAGGTTTACCCATAGCAGTTGTTCTGTGAGATCATTGAACAGTTTCCAGTGTAGCCAAAGTTTGTTCTTTAATTGCTTCATTTCATCCCATTAGTATTTTTAAAAAATATTCAGTTACATTTTTGTTGTTTTTTTTTTTTTTTCCCCAGCTGTAGGACTAATGTTAAGGTGGTGGGCCATGTCTGTCTGTGAAGATGATCACTTTTGACATTGGTCTGTACTTACTATTTCTGTAAGCTGCTGATGGTCAGTGCTCATTTCTGCAAAGCCCCTGGCTTGGTTTCCTCTCCTGCTCACCATGCCACTTTCTCTTTTCTTTTCCCCCCAGGTGTCTGTCTTCTGCCACATGCCCATCAAATCTAATTGTAGCATCAGGAAGGCCTTGATGAAGCTGTTCTTGGTACTGTCGTCCCTTAGGGATTTAATTCAGGTGGGATGTGCATGTGGCCCTCAAGCCATGTCAGTGGCTGCTATAACACCCAGATTCTAAAGGCTGGTCACCTCAGGCCCTAAAATTGTTTCAAGTCTAGGACAATTTAGTCATAGGGTAGAGGTGGCAGTAATAATTTGATTTGGGTCATTTTGTCAATGGAAATTAACCTCTAGCTCTTCTGCTAATTTCACACGTCTAGGCTGCGACATCTAGGCTATTTTTAGTGACTCTCAAATTACAGTAGTTTAAAACTATTTTCATGAGTGTTAGATTTTTTTATAACTGAATAATATTGTCATCAAATTGCTAAGTGTGTGTGTGTGTGTGTGTGTGTGTGAGAGAGAGAGAGAGAGAGAGAGAGAGAGAGAGAGAAAGAGAGACTTCTTTGATCCCATTTAAGCTGTGGCTCTATGTCTAAATCTTAGAAAATTAAAACACTTAGTACAGGTCTCTAAGGAATCATCTGTTCTTCTGTTTCTTCAAATCGAAAAACTCACTGCCTTTAAAAACATTCTGTTGTCTTTAAAGTACAGGGCTTGGTGGGGAGTTTTTGTATTTCTTTTCTCCAGACTTAATTACGACAACTAGGAAAATAAAACATTCACCTGTCAATTAATACTTGTTTCTGCTTGATAACATGTTCTTTCTAACATTTAAAAAAATATTTCAAACACATAGAATAATGCAGAACACAGATGTCCCAGAGCTTCTTTCTGTGCGTTGCCTATTGTGAAATGAATTGCGACAAGGTTGGCGTATGCCTGCAATCCCAGCCACTAAGTCAAGTCCAAGGCTATCTTGGGCTACACAGTAGAACTCTGTCTCCAAAACCAAAGAGAACCAGGACTTAGTGTGTAAAGGTTTTTGCAGCCAGGTCTGATGAATTTCATCCCTAGGGCTCACCTGGTGGAAGGAGAAAACTGATCCCCACAAGGTGCCCCTCCACATAGTATACATGCCATGCACACACACACACACACACACACACACACACACACACACACACACACACACACGGAGAGTAAATAAATAAATCCAAAGACTCCTGAAGGCCTGCGGTCTGAAAAACAAGCAGTTCTGCTTCGGCATGCCGAATGCTGGAATTACAGGGGTGTGCAACCACAGCTGGCTCGTTCTTACTTAAGTAAATTTATACCATTCCCAATTCTTTTAATCTAACATATTACATTCTTTGATTTTAGAACTGCAGTTGTAGTTCATTAGTTGGTCACAAATTCTATCAGCAAACAAACCAACAAAATCCCCGAAGGTAGGAAAAGCTCAGAGTATTCCCAGGACTCCGCTCAGTCTTGGTACATCAGTAGTGTGTGTGATTTCTGTGTTAGCTGGGGACATAGTTATAAGCATTATTAGGAGTCTTGTAAATCAACCTAACCTCATGTTTGTTAGAATTTGGCAGCCACCGTTTATATTTTTCTGGATGGGTAACGAATAGTAAGACACAAGCAGTTTCTAGGCTTTGGCATGTGATTCTTGGCCACCTTTTTAGAGAGAGGGAACTTTGAGTCTATTAAATGATAACAGTCCTTCTGTGGTTTCTTTATGTGTGGTGTGGTGTGTGTGTGTGTGTGTGTGTGTGTGTGTGTGTGTGTGTTCTTGTGGAGGCAAGAGGGCAACTTTGGGTGGTTGGTATTTTTTTTTTTCTGAGTCAGGGTTTCTCACTGGACCGGCCAAGTATGCCAGGCTGTTGGCTAGTAAAGCCTGGGATTTGCTGGACAAGTTTCAAGAGTCTGCTACCTCCTTCCACCATTTGAATTCTGGGGATTGAATTCAGGTCGTCACACTTGACTGCAAGTACAATCTTACCAGCCTAGAATTCTGAACTCTTAAACATACATCTGAAACAGATCTTACCATAGGGCTGGAGAGATGACTCGGTGCTTAAGAGTGAGTCCTGAGTTCAGAGGTCCTGAGTTCAGTTCCAGCACCCATGTCAGGAAGTACAGAACTGTCTGTAATTTCCATTCCAGAGACTCCCGGTGCCTCTGGCCAGTGCAGGCCCCTGCACTCACAGACACACGTACACATAATTTACAATAATAAAGATAGATAACCATTCCTTTCAGAGAAAAAGGTTTTACTGTGTTCTAGTTCTGGTCCCACCATGGCCTTTCATCTAACAGTACCTCCACCTTCTCTTCAGAGTGAGGGAGGGCACTGAGGTGACAGTGATGTCAGTCACTTCTTTCAGGTGGAAAAGGAAGGCACAGAGACATGTGGTCACCTCTCTGTAGAACTTAAGGAATAGGCCCTGTGCTGTGGCCCATTTTTGGTGGTGACTTCATTAACATACTATTCAAATAACACAGCACAACATGTTTGTTAGAATGTGTTGGGACTTTGAGACTGTGTGTGACTATCACTTTTAAAGGGGTCATTAATTTAGGAAGACAGACTCAGGGCTTCAGAGTGGGATGGCTGTAATACTAACTGATTGGTAATATGGAGTGGCTATATTAATATATATTATTATATATTATATAATATTACCAGTCACCCGGTAATATAGCTTTTCAGGGCTCTTTTGCTCTACCTGCATGGAATCATGGGCCAGCAGGGAGTTTTTCAAGTGCTGGTCTCTGTCAGCTGGAGTTTCCCCCACTGTTCAGCAGCAGAAGAGTGGCAGCCATGGGCAGGCTGAAGCATCAGCAAGTGGAGCCCCTAGTCTCAAGACCTTCGGCAAGCCTCGAATAAAGGGGACCTTTAGTCCTATGAATATGAGCTCTTCCTAGGCCTGGGAAATCACGGTTTCTCAGACCTTCCCTGTGTGTGGCATTGCAGCTCCCAGGCAGGTCTAGGCATCGAGATTCTTCAACCTTGGGCAGTGGACAGTACTGCAACTCTCAACTAAGGTCTGACCCTAGACACTGAAGACTTGACAGCCTTCTGGTGACCAGACCTTTGGCCCCTACAGCCTTTTCTCCATCTGTAGTATCAGTTCTCTGCCTTCTGCCATCTTTCTACCTGCCTTCTTTGCTGCCCTGGTCACTCTGAGCAATTCAGCTGCTTCAGCTGCTTCAGCCATCAGACAGCTGGCTGCCCAGCCCCTCCTACAACTTGGCCACCATCAACAGGGGTTCTCTGCTGTTACCAGACCAGAGCAGGCATCATAGGGAGGGATTCCAGCTGATCCCTGCACCCGAGGACTCTTTGTTTGGACCAATCACAGCCATCTGTTTGTACTAATCACAACTTTGTACTAATCACAACCTTGTCTTTTAGCACTAGTTACAGCTGTGGAGCAGTGGTTCTCAACCTCCCTAATGCTGCGGCGCTTTAATACTCATGTTGTGATCCCCAACCATAAATTTATTTCATAACTTAATTTTACCAGTGTTAAGAATATTAATGTAAATATCTGATATCCAGGATGTCTGATATTCAACCCCTGTGAAAGGGTTGTTCAACCCCCAGGTTGAGACGCTGTAGTGGCTTGCTTGTGTTTTGGATCAGTCACCGATCACAACAATACCTGTGTTAAACCACTATGAGAAATACTTGTAGATGTGAATGCTTGCTGAATCTTCTAGAATTCATATAGGCTCGTGACAGGGATGGTCAGCTGAAATCTTTGCATAGTTGTCTCTGGGCTTGCTAGCCCAAATCCTGTTTAATTAAGTCTTGGCACTTCCATTATGAATGGACTAATGTGGCCAGTAGTTATTAAACTTTTCTAAGCCTCCTTGCTCATTTTCCTCATTCATAAAGGGATGCTACTGGAATGACTTGGTGTGGTTTTTTTTGTGAGGAGACAGCTGGTGCTTGCTTTACAGTATGTTATAGCTGCTGTTCGTGTCATTGTTGTTAATCATTTTTATTACTTAGTATATAAAATGCTGAACTAGAGGTTTATAATAAGTACCCCCCAAACTCCTAAAATAGGGGTAAAGGCAAGCCATTCTGCCAAACCCGATGACCCAAGTTTGATCCCTGTGACCCACATATGTCATATGTCACTATGTCATAGTGGAGGAAGAGAGCTGGTTCCTTCAAGCTGTTATCAGATGTCCACATTCATGCCTTTGTATTTGCGAACTCATGCTTGCATAGCATAAGTTCTTGTCCACCTACCCCACACACAAATAATATTTAAAAGGAAAGTGTATGTTCCTTAGGCTTTCTATTGCTGTAATAAGACACTATAGTCAAAAGCAACTTGAGGAAGACAGGGTTTATTTAGTCTTATACCTTATAGTCCACCACCCAGAGAAGTCAGAGCAGGAACCTGGAGACAGGAGCTTATGCAGTGCCCATGGAGGAGTGCTTCTTATAGACTTGCTCAGCTTGCTTTCTCACAGCACCCAGGAACACCAGCCCAGGAGTAGCACTGCCCTCAGTGGGCTGGGTTCTCCCACATCTATCATCAGTCAAGAAAACCACAGGCTTGCCCATAGACCTGTCTGGTGGGGGCATTTTCTCCATTGAGGTTTCTTCTTCCCAAAATGACTGTAGCTTGTGTTGGGTTAACAGAAAACTAGTCAGTACAGCACAGTGTGTTTTGAAAAGCAGCCACTGGTCTTTAGTTTCTTTACACTGCACGATTCCAGTTCTCTCTTCCCACTGTTAGTGTGTATACACTTCTTTATCCTTGTCTTGGAGAGTTTTATTTGTGGGTAGAGTGCATTCTTTCAGATTGGTTACTAATTCTTCCCAAGTCTCCTAAACTTTGGAATTCCCAAGATTTCATTTCCATGTATGTATGTAAGTAGGTAAATAGATAGTTTCTTGAGACAAGTCTTGCTTTGTAGCCCAGAACTAGCCTTGAACTCACTATGAAGCCTGGGCTTGCAACAAACCCTCAACCGTCCTGCATGTTAGAATTTCTAGTACAGAGGTCTGGAGGCAGACGCAGGTGAATCTTTGAGTTGGAAGCTAGCCTGGACTACAGAGTGTATTCCAGGACAATCAGGGTTATGTGGTTATGTAGAGAGACACTGTCTCAAAAAAAAAAAAAAAGAAAAAGAAAAAGAAAGGAAGGAAGGAAGGAAGGGAAAAGAAAGAAGAGAGAAACAAAGGAAGGAAGAGAAAGGAAGAAAGAAAATAGATTTTTTTGTATTTACCACCATACCTAGCTTTTTTCCTCTTCTTAGCTCTTTGCCATTGTTTTTCCTTTTCTTATCTTCTCTTTTCCTCCACAACACCTTCATCCATCAATTTCTCCTGTTGCGGCCATCATCTCCATGAAGAAGCCTGCTAAATCTATACCCACAGCATCTCCATGAAGAAGCCTGCTAAATCTATACCCACAGCATCTCCATGAAGAAGCCTGCTAAATCTATACCCACAGCACTTCTAACTCCCCATGGGTCATATCCATCTGGAAATTCTCCTTGCATTCAAAATTACCATGTCAAAAATTTAAACACATCAATTTCCTCTCCGATTTATTTCCAGTCTCTCCTAAGTATAGCATCATTACTTTTTAACAAACAGGTTTGACTCAAACTCATCTACTGCCTTTCCTTTGTTTTTCTCTCCTCTCCCCGTGTCTCTTTCGTCCGGCCAGCGGGTGCTCCTGCCATTGCCACCTCCATGCTGCGGCCATCTTTCAGCAGTTCTTCATCCCCGTTACCATGGTCCCAATTGAAGCCCTCATTCTCTCTCCCCCAGCTACTGGGTGAGGTGCCTCCTTACTGGTCTTCCCTCTCATTTCCTCTGCACCCAGCATGCTATCACCGTGGGATTAGGCCCAGGGAATGGTTTTAGTCTTTAGTGCTAACTGCACTCCTATCTTACTGACAAACTGTCCAAACCCCCAGATTGCTTGCACAAGTCCAGACTACACCTGAGTTCCAAGGCACTTCATCCTTTGGCTGTCTCTTTTACTGGGCTTGTTTATGAGGGTACCATGCCTAAGTGCATAGTCCCACAGTTTCTGAACCTGCTCCTACTCTCCCCTTCTTGTACCCACTTCTCCTGCTTTTTTTTTCCCTTCCTCGCTATAATTGAGCCCCAGCTTCCCTGTCTTTTCATTCTCTACTCAAGAAAACGTGAGCATCTTTCAGTCTGGGTTTGAGGACCACCTCCAGCAGGAAGCTTTCTCTGTACCGTCACCTGTTATTCTACTGCTTTTCTTCTCTGTTCTTGATATGGTTGAGTAAGAGCGTCCCATCATTGCTTCTTACAGTTCTGTTTCTTTGCGTGCCCTTCTAGCTTGACATATATGTATTAAAACAGAATTTAAGAGGACATATTTTTAAAACTGCACAGCAGTGATTTGAGAGCTTGAGGTACAGGATTGCATTTAGGAAGAGAAGTATGTTAATAGCTGTAGAAAGTTGTGATGGTGCAGCGGGACTGAGCCAGCCTTGTAATGTGTGGTGGCTACCTGGCCCGGAGCTTCATCTTCTCAGCCCACCTCCCAGGACTGCAGTCCTCCTCACTCTTCTCAGTTCACAGGAGGCATGGCAGCTCACACCTGTAACTGCAGCACTTGAAAGACAGGGGCAAGAGAATTGCCTCAGGTCAAAGCCCCACCTGGGCTAACCAATGAATTTCAGGCCAGCCCATTGCAGAATGGGTTGGGTTTCTTGTTTGTTTGCTTGGTTTGCTTCTAGTTTTACCCCCAAATGTAATTTACAGACTCTTCAGAATTAATAGAATTTTAAATTGGTTATATATTTATATTAAGTGATTTTCTAGGATTATAAAAGATGCAATATCTATTTGAATTGAATCAAAATGTTATTTTAGGTTGACCCATCTCTAGATGTGCATTAAGTTAGCCCAATAATTCTCACCGAGTATCACGAAAGCCACTTCTTCAGATGCCCTATGCCACTTGGTTACATCCCTGCCCGCCACCACCGCCACGTC
This sequence comes from Alexandromys fortis, assembly GCF_014885135.2. Lineage (NCBI taxonomy): Eukaryota > Metazoa > Chordata > Mammalia > Rodentia > Cricetidae > Alexandromys > Alexandromys fortis. The sequence continues at coordinate 943,658 of NW_026068065.1, read as the reverse complement.
GTCTTTCTACAACAATGATAGATTTTTGTTGTTGTTGTTGTTGTTGTTTCATTTTTTTCCCTTGTCTTAATGCTGCAGTACCTTCCCATTGTTCTTTGGATAAAGATCAAACCTCTTGCCATAGAATATTGACCCTGCATGGTCTAGTCCCTATGTGCCTCTAAGTCATTTTTGAGCTGTGAACACATTGTTTTTACCCTTCTCATGTTCCTTTTACATCTGTTCTTCCCTTGAATGTTAGCTCTGTCACTCCTTCCCCAAGGAAGCCTGCCTTTTCTGATGTAGATAATTCTCTTATGAATTTTTATGATACTCTCTGTCTTTGTCCCTGGAAGCATTTATTATGATTGGGATCTTACATTTTATTAGTGATTGTTTCTATTTCTTCTGCTAGATCCTAAGCTCCATGACTGGCTATGCTTGCTCTAGTACTTGTACTAGCCTAGGGCCCCATGTGGCAGGTTTGGGGGTTCACTAGGTGAACGAATATAGGAGTGATAAAACTTGTTTATATCAACTAGACATCAGTAGTTCTGCGGAGTTTTAGTGATGAGGGTTACATAATACTAAGCATCGCTTTCATTGTCAACAGATAGCAGTGAAGGGCTTCTCACTTTTGTATTTGCTCCACTTGTTGTGGAGTATCAAATAATGTAGTAAATGAAGTTAGTCAGAGTCACAGAGTCTGTGTCACCTCAGACATTTCTAGTAACAAGAGTTAGGCATCACCAGAGGCTGCTGAGGTTTCTTAGTGTCAGAGTCTGTCCAGCCGATTCTTCTCCCTACAGAAGCCTTTCAAATGAGCAGTGTAAGCTCGTGTGTTCTTTCTCTAGCTCCTCCCCGCAGACTGTTCAGCCTTTTTCTCTGACTCCCCTCACATCATTACCCTCTCCAGAACACTCTGCTCCTCCAGCTACTTCTTCCGGTGTCACCATTTCCTCCCTGAGAGCTACACATGTGACAGTCCAGGCTGAGTGTCACCTGTCAAAATGCTGGGGACCAGAAATGACTCCAATTTCAGAGTCTTTCAGATTTGGCAGTATTTGCATAGATTAAACTGGTTGAGGATCCTCAATCTGAAGTAGAAATGCTTCAAAACCCAATATTTTTGTAACCTCTTTGATTTTGCCAGCTTCTGGATATGGTTCAACTTGCCAGTTTCCCTCTTTAATAGAGGACTAAGGTCAAAGTTTCCCACGATGACCTGGGTTATAGTAAGATTAGCACTAAGGTTGCAGGAACAAAGAGAAAGCAGCTTCTGGAAAGCTTCCGGTCACGTGCTACCGGGATGCCATACTTTATTCTCATCGCCCATCCATTCCTGACTAGATTGGAGAGCTGTGGCTCTTGTTTAGTGGAGCAGGCTGATGGCCTCTGCATCGTAGAACTGGTGAATGATGAAGGCCTTGCCTGGAGCTAAGTGTAACTTAGCAGGTTTAAGCATACTTTTGCTGACAGAGCAAACTTTGTTTGTGCAGGAGAGCTTGGAGTGTAGTGCTTTGAGAGAGCGCTTGTGGAGCATTCAGAAAGCCACGGGCTCCAGTCTGGTGCCAGGAATAAAAATGAGAGTGTAAGTGAGTGGTTAGCCATGGGAGGACCCAGAAGGAAAGGGAACCATATTACCAAGCCCACATTGACAGTGTCACTTTAAAAACTGTGTTAAGAGCTGGGTGGTAGCGCACGCCTTTAATCCCAGCACTAGGGAGGCAGAGGCAGGCGGACCTCTGTGAGTTTGAGGCCAGTCTGGGCTACAAGAGCTAGCTCCAGGACAGGAACCAAAAGCTACGGAGAAACCCTGTCTCGAAAAAACAAAACAAAACAAAAAGCAAAAAACCAAATGTGCTAAATTGTCCTGTTGATTCTCTACTGAGCTTGTTGCTTCTGCACATTATTCTTCCCTCCTACAATTTTCATTATTTTAGACAAAAGTCCCATTGTTCTGTCTTAGAAATTTGAGCATTGTTGTAGCCATCCTCTAGCTTGAGCTGCCCACTCATGGCCGAGTAAGTTCATCCTCTTCTCTCTTCATTACCAGGGGCCTTGTGCACGACAGCCGGCATAACCTCCAGCTGAGGGGCCTGGTGGTTCTGCTCATCTCCAAAGCAGCAGGGCCCAGTGCGGAGAATTCCTCATGCCAGAACTACGACATGGTCAGTGGGATATACTCGTGGTAAGTATTCTGGCATTGCTCTCTGGATTGTGAGCTACTGTTCAGCCCTAGTCATTTTGATTCTAAATCAAATAAAAATAGAGTTGTGGCCCCTGAGGTGGCTCAGCAGTAAAAGTTCCTGTTTGATAAGGTTGATGACCTCATTTGGTACCCAAGGACCTAACATGGTGGAAGCAGAGAAGCGACTCTCGAAAGCATTCTCCCATCTCCACACACACACACACACACACACACACACACACACACACACACACACGGTGGTGTGCACATTACAGCAGCATCGTTTGGTGACCTTTTTCCTTTTTTTATTTTATTTTTAAATCTAAGTATTTTCAGTATAAGGGGTATCCTGGGATTAATCAGTTTCTGTTCACTTTAAATTGATTTATGTTTATATTGTTAGGTTACTGATCATTTTGTGAGTTACTCGTTTGATCTTTCTTATACTGCTAGAAGAGTTGTCTACTCTTGAGAAAACAAATCCCAAAACCCTGAAACATTTTCTCATGTTACGTGCAGCAAATGCAGGAGATTCAGCCTCTAGACCACTTGTTTCCCAACCTCATTGTCCACCTATCTTCTCTCTTCCAAGTTCATTTCTCTTGTACATTAGTCTAGATGTTAAATCGGTCTGTTCCCCTAAGATCCTCTGGTAAGAAAGTTGGACAAGCTTGCAAATGAAAACTGCTTAGATGTGTATCTATCTTCTCCACATTGCTTCTGTGTTAGAACTCAAAACTTTTACCTTACACATTTTATAGGAAACTCTTGACCAAGTTTAAGCTGAGATTACAAGAGGAAATACACAAAGGTTGAGAATGATTATTAGCAACCCATTGGCAGTGCAAAGTGAATGGGTCACACATCTCCATCCTGTCCAGAATCCCATTGCTTTTCAGCTTCCTGTCTTTGATCCTGCCTGTTGTCAGCTGTCTGCTTGGACGTCTAGATAACTGTACGTGCGTATAAGATGAACGCCAGCTATGCTTTATTGTTTCTCATAGCCTTTTTAAAGTGCCACTCCACAGGTAAGAGTTGTTCGTAAGTGAATCATTCTTATGTTACAGAAGAGATAACCATTCCAAAGTTACAATTTATCAAAAATCTCCTGGATAGGAGGTGACAAAGTTGGGTTGAAATCTTGCTTTTATTCTAGATAGAAGGGGTTCTGTAATTCAGGGGTGCCTATCCATTTGTACGTGTCTACCCTATGGTATTTGCTCATGTTTCTACTTTCTTAATACCCTCTGAAACAACTATATTGTTCATCCTCACCATACAGAGTCTGAGCAGTCTGAGCAGAGTTTTAAGAGAATAGATACCCTTCAGCACAGAGAAACCTTCCAGATGAAGCTGTACATAGGAACACATACCTGCAGTCCCAACACTTAGTATACTGAGACAGGAGGATCCCATTGGAGGCCTGCCTGAGCTACAGCATGAAACTTTGTCTCAAAAAACTAGAAATCTTTTCAAATAATCTAATCAGATGTAATACTTGAGCATGTAGAATCTCAATTATGTTTAGACATATAATTCCAGGCTACTTTCTATATAATCAAACTTGATCTAGTAATTCATCATTTGTCTGGGTGTTTTACACACTTGCTAATGTAAAAAAGTAATTTTGGCGTAGGTATTTGAGAAGCCACCAATTTGTTTCTGTACCACTGAAGTCAATTTGTTTGTTTCCTGCTTCCTTAATTATTCAAGTGTAACTTTTGCTGGAGGCCTGTATCTTTAATACCGCTGTGAATTATTTAACATTTGAGGGAAGTACTGATTTGGGAGCTTTTTAATTTACCTCCAACTACTGGGGTTTATATTGTTGGTGGTTTTTTTCTTTTTGGTTTGACTTAGATGTCAGCTAATGGGGCCAGAGTAAATTACCTAAGGGACCCAAAGTGAGTTAGGTGATCTTTTTTGTTTGGCCTCAGGATATAACTGGTGCTGTGAATGTGTCTGCAAACTTATCACATAATAGCTAAGAGACAGGATTTAGGCTACAATGTAATAAGTTTGGTTGGGGAAAAGGCAAGAGACCCACATTTGTAAAAATGTGCTATAGACATCCTTTTGCCAGCAAGATATCAGGTTTAGAGTTTATTTCACCAGTGTTAACTTCTTAAAAATTAATTCTAAGGCCAGCTAGAGATAGGGATCAGAGGCTGAGCATCGGCCGATCATGGTCTGGTCCTTAGGTTCAGGTTCCATTAAAAAGAAAAATTAACTAAACTTGCAAATGTCTTTAACCATAATGAGAAAACTTGAAACTTTCTATTCTATTAATGATAAAATACTTTTGTTTTATGTATATAAAAGATATTTTTGTACCAAATACACTACATATTGTAGTTAAATTGAGATTTTTCTAATGTATCATGATTGTTCAATTTAAGAAAATTGAGGTGGTTGTTGTTACTGTTAGTATTATGTTGGTAGCATGGACTGCTATGGAGTCCAGGGTGGCCTGAAACTGGCTGTATTGTAGGATGTTACTGAGTTCATGATCTTCCTGCCGCAGCCTCTCAAGTGTGAGGAGTACTAGTGTGTACCAACATAGTAGGCCCAGGGGGATTTTCTGAATGGTTCAGCTTTCTTCATTGTTCTGTAAGAACCAACTCAATTTATTCTTTTGTAGCTAGCAGTTAAAAACAAACCACAAACTGTACGTGCTGGTACATGAGCTGGAACATGAAAAGCTAAAGCTGAGGCACGAGGGCTCCCAGCACTTGAGAGTTTAAGACCAACCTGTGCTACATCTTGAGCTCAGAGTTAGTCCAAGCTATATAGGAGACTCCATCTCAAAAGACAAAACAATACCTGCAGACTGAATGTGCTTTTCTTTCCTAGTATACACTAGGTTGCTTCCCAGCCTCTCTTGCAGTTAACTGGTTATCTGCCTGAAATCTAGGTAATAGGGTTTGAACAAAAGTAGTATTATATCAACAATGTAACCCCAGTAATTTGGAGATAAATTAAAAAGCTCCCAAGTTAGCACCGCCCTCAAATGTTAAATAATTAACATCCATAGATAGAAATCTCTAGGAGTGTTCTTCACTACTTCCTAGTCCTAAGTATCTTGCAGTGTGTTGCATGTTCAGTAGATGCTCTTGGCAGCCCATTCAAGGAGACGTTGTGGTCTCTGAGCCACTCTTTGAAAGAGCACAACCTGCTTGTCCATGCCAGCACAATGAAGGAAGTTCACTTTAAGTGGATGCTTCCTTGTTAGAGGAGGCCACTTGTTTGTCCTGGCTCCCCAGACCATGAAATCATCACACAGAAGCTGTATGAATTACAACACTGCTTGGCCTATTATCTTATGCATATTTTTAGTTCACTTTTATCTCTTAAAATTGCCACTCTTATTATTTTATATTTTACCACGAGGCTTGTGGCCTGCCAGCAAGGTTCCAGCTGGCAGCTTGCAAAATTTCCCCTCTGGCAGCTACATGGCAGCTCTCTGACTCCGCCTTCTTTCTCCCAGCATTCAGTTCAGTTTTCCCTCCTAGCTCTACTCTGTTAAGCCACTGACCAAAACAGATTCTTTATTAACCAATAGTATTCACAGCATACAGAGGGGAATTCCACATCACCTCCCCTTTTCTGTCTGAATAAAAAGGAAGATTTTTAACTTTAACATAGTAATATTACATATAACAAAACAGGTATCAAGCAAGAATTAATTACAGTTACAACATCTATATCTACTTTATCTTTTATCATAACCAAGGAAATCTATAATTATAACTATCTATTCTTCAACTCTATCAAAGACTCCAGAAGGATATAGTATTACCTAAGTAAACAGGAAGGGCATTGTAAGCAAGTTTCAAAACTCTAGAATTTACAGAGACATCTTGCTGCCTGTACAGAACCCAAAGTTTTTCTGTATTGTTGGAGCATCTAATCTTTAGCCTATAGGCCCATAGTATCCAGAAGACTTTTTCATGAAGCAGGAAATTTGAAGATCTGTTTTGCCTTGTAATGGCAAAGTCCATTAGTTGCTTTCTTCTGTGTCCTGCAGAATGTCTGGCAGACTCTTTCATGAAACAGGAACCCCGAAGGACTGTCTCACCTTTAGGCAAGTTCAGCAGTTATTTCTCTGGGTCCTGCATGTCCAGTTCATACAGCATAACATCAAGCAGTCCAGTCAAGAGCAGTTTCTTGTACAAATGGCTAACAAACTCCATAAGTAGCCTCTTTGATACCCATCTTCCTTTTGAAGTAGATTGGTGCTGCCAGGAGCAGATGTGTTTCTCATTGTCATGAAAAGTCCTAAGTTCTTAAAACATTTTAAATGCCATATTTTGAAGGTCTCTGAAATATTTGAAGAATACCTATCTATCCAAAATATATCTCTATATATCTAGGAAACCTAACTAACATGATTACAAGCTTGACCATTATAGATGATTATCTATTAACCTCTATTTCTTAATTATACGTTACATTTTTAAATGAGCTGAACAAACACAATGCTTTAATCAAGACCAGGAATACACATACCAATGCAAATCTACAACACTTACTCTGTTAGCAGCAGCAGGTGCTAATGTTGGGTTAATTCTATCACTGTACTGTTGAGCCCTTATCCTCGGAAACTTCTTAATCTTGCTAACTCCTGTTTTTTGTTCTTTGCCCTGTAAGCCACCCATTCACATTTCTGCAGGTCTTCTTTTCTTGCCATCCATTTCCACTCCCCAGTCTCAAGCCTTTGCTACCTCATTTCTAGATTTTAACCACAGTGGTCTTTCTGGTCTTTGTCTCTGAATGCTTCTCCTTCCAGTTTTACCTTTCAGGTCTTGCTGAGTATAATACCCTTATCCTGCTTTGATCATTCATCCAGCAGCTGCTAAGTACTCTCTATGTACCAGAGGCTGTACATTTTGCAAGCAATATAAACTGAATACTGTGTATTGTTTGCCCCCAGCGACCTTAGCTTCAAGCTAGGGAACACATAAGTGTATAGACAACTCTAATGTAGTCGTGTATGGTGGAATATACCTATAATTCAAGTACTTGAGAAGAAAAGGCAGGAGAATTGTTAAGTTCAAGGCCAGCCTAGGCTATATAGTGAGTTTCATGCTAACCAGGGCTACATAGTGAGACCTTGTCTCAAACAAAACAAAAACCACACCATGTGTAATTCTACCTTATAACTCTGTAAATCAAGTATGGACAGAGTTCTGTGGGAGAATTAAGAGTGTAGATAAAAATGGGGAAAATCTCTTGTGAAAAGGCCACTTAGGCTTCAAGTAGAGGACTTAGAAGTAAGCCCTGAAGATAGCTAGAAGGTCATCAGCTTTAGGAAAGCAGACGAGTAAGAGGCACAGTGAAGGGTCTTCTCTAGGCAGAGGAATTGAGATCCTGACTGACCAAAGACATGGAGTATAGAAGTACCTAGGGGAGTCCACAATAGTGTGGACTTCTAATAGACACTCAGTTTATAGTTGATACATCAATGATTATGAATTTATAGAACTGAGGCTAACTTCATTATATGTGTTGTGGCTTGAATTGTCATCTCAAGATTTATATGTTGAAGTCCTATCCCCTAGTACTTCACAGTATGACCTTATTTGGAGGAGATACCTTTTTTTCCACAGGGATAATCAAATTAAAATGAAGTCACTGAATTAAGCCTTAACCTAATATAACCAGAGTCCTTTAAAAGGAGAACTGGACACAGACTCACATACAGGGAGAATGCCCTGTGAGCCTGTGAACTCTAGATAGGCATCTGCAAGCCAAGGAGAACGGGGTGGAACAGATTCTTCCCTCATAGCCAGGGCAAACTCAGACAGTGAAAATGAGGAGATTCAGTCAAAAGGAAAGCTGAAGAGAGACTGTAAAGAACCCAAAGAGTTAGGGTTCTATCCAGGGAGACAATGAGAGGTACCCAGAAGACAGCAGAGCAGACCTGGAATCTGGAAAAAGACAACAGCTGCCTTAATATATACTTTAGAGAATCTGTTATTGTTGCTGTTTTTAACATTTCTTTAGAGAGGGTAGAGTATGTCGTGATGCGTAGCAATCAGAGGACAACTCTCCAGAATCAGTGGTCTCTTTCTATCATGTAGGGTCCCAGGCATTGAACTCAGGTCATCAGTCTTGGCAGCAAGTACTGTTACTGTTGAGCCATCTCATTGGCCTGAGAGGGTGTTTTTCAGAATTAAATGAGGGCCAGTGAGATGGTTCAATGGGTAAAGGCCCTTGCACCCCTATAAATGTGGAAGGAGGGAACCAACTCCATGAAGTGATTCTTTGACTTCCACATGTGTACCATGGCTTGTGTGCACACATACACACATAAATAATAATAACAATAATAAATTTTAAAAATTTTTAAAGAAATAGATGAAAGTCAAGCTTGGTGCCTCATTCCTCTTATACCAGCAGCGAGGAGCAGAGGCAGGAGGATGAATTTCAGATCAGCTGGGATAGATAGTAAGGCCTTATATAAGTTAAGTAACTAAGGACTGACAGTAGAGCCCAATGGTAAAGCACTTGCCTAGGATTTATAAAACCAAAAAAAGCATGTGACTGATTCCCAAAAGTTAATCCCTAATAATACCACAAAAGGAAAGGGAAAAGAAGAGAAGGGAGAGGAAGGAAAAAAGAGTGCAGTGATCCCAATAAAATATGTGTTGTAGGACATAGCTAGAGTTTGCTTAGAAGGTGATCCCTGGGTGGGATCTTGGTAGAGCACTTGCCTATTATGTGCCAGGCCCTTGGTTCCATCCTCAGCCACACTCTTAGGAACATGCACATGTACATATGTTGTCGGGGTTTCTGTCTCACCCAGTCCTTGTCCTGCCTGGTTCCTATAGTCCTTAAGTCTCAAAGAAATCACACAGAGGTCTTCATTAGTTATAAACTGATTGGCCCATTAGCTTAGGCTTCTTATTAACTCTTATAACCTATATAGCCCATTATTAGCCATTATTCTTATTTATGTTAGCCATGTGACTCAGTACCTTATTCAGCGGGGCAGTCACATCTGGCTTCTTCTGTGGTCAAGTCAAGACTGTAGAGGAATGGGCTTCCTCCTTCCCAGAATTCTCCTGTTCTCATTGACCCACCTCTACTTCCTGTCTGGTTGTCCCGCCTATACTCCATGCCTGGTTACTGGCCAATCAGCGTTTATTTAAAATATAATTGACAGAATATAGACCATTCTCCCACACCACACATACACACATGCATACATACTCACCTCTCTCTGTGTCTCTCTTTCTCTTACACACCACACACACACACACACACACACACACAAATGATTGTATGATGTGAGGTCTGAGAGAAAGAGAATCAGCCAGAGATTCACAGGCGTAGCCTGGCAGTATTTGAGAGGGAAAAACAGACCTGGAAAGGATGGTTAATAGAGATTTTACTGCATGCATGTGGCTAAATAATGCCTCGACCATACTCGGACCCCTTGTGTCCTCTAGCTCCATGCTTTTTCCCACCAGCATTTTCCAAACTGTGTTCCAGAGTTTATGGATGTAACTAGATGTATAGTTGAGTGAAGGTCAGTCAAATAAGCGTGTGCTAGCATGCTAGGTCAGAAACAGTTGAAAAGATTTTTCTGTTTCAGAATACTCAGGAGTCTCTATGGACATAAGCTATGCTCTATGAATTCCTAAAAAGATACCTTTTACTAATTATTTGACTACAGAGCCATTTAAGCTGTAGCTGTGTATCTTGTAGAATGTTGCAGAAGTTTGGGAAGTACTATTCTATTTTGGAGTGCCTAAGCTAGAATCCTCTTGGGAATTCTATGAGGCAGAAATACATTTTCCCTAATGAGAAACCAGGTCTAGAAAAGCAACTTTCTGAGTTGCCACCTGATGGGGCCAAATAAGGAAAGAAATGCATGCTGATAAATTGCTTGAGTTTTTAAAACTGGACCCGAGTTTCATCGCCTACTGGTTATGTGATCCTAAACAAGCTAGGTACCTTAACTTCTATTCTTGTCACTGTGGTGAAATGATTAGACAAAAGCAACTTAAGGAAGGGACGTTTTTGTTTTTGTTTTAGCTCCTAGTTCCCATCATGGCAAGGAAATTGCAATGGCAGGAGCTTGAAATAGTTGCTCAACATTATGTCCCCAGTTAGAAAAGAGTTGTAACTATACTTGCTAGTTCATGGCATTTAGACATTTAGACAACTTAAGGCTTGGCCACAATTCAAGGCAGCCTTCACAAGCATGCTCTTTCAGGTGAATTAGACCTTGACAACACTAGGTCTCATTTTAAGTAATTTCTCTGCCTCCTTACCGCTCTGCTGGTTGTATTAAACAAGGCATGGTAGCACTCAGGTCCACATGTTCAAGGACAACCTGGACTACATAGTGAATATCTAGGCCTACATGGTCCAAATAGTGAGACCTGTGTCATATTTCTTTAACAAGTATTGTCCCTTATTACTTCCAATCCCTGTCCTGGTGTTCTGTGACTTTTAATTCTGTGACTTTTATCAAACTGATCACCCTACAAGGGCAAACACTGCAGTTATCTTCCACATTTTTATATTTAACAAGTGCCTCGGACATTGTGTCCATTTAAATCTTTGTTTGGATGACTGTATCTTCGTTATAACATAAGTGTTCTAATCTAGCCTGAAACAAACTTTTTTGCACATGTTTTGCCTTTTAGGCAAACATACCCTATTATATAAGGCAAAATATAATACAGCATTTAAAGAAAGGAAAGTATAAGTAGAATATCATGAAAAGTGATACAAGAGGCCAAAGAGATGATTTAGTGTTTAAGTTGCTACTCTTGCAGAGAACCCTGTTTCTATTCACTCTATCCATGTCGAGTGGCTCACAACTTCCTTTCACTCCAGCTCCAAAGTGATGGGGAACCTTCTTCAGCCAATGACTTTTAAGAGGCTGCACCAGAGAAAACTCCCAGCTGCCCAGGGCGCGCGCTCGCGCTCTCTCTCTCTCTCTCTCTCTCTCTCTCTCTNCTCTCTCTCTCTCTCTCTCTCTCTCTCTCTCTCTCTCTCTCTCTCTCTCTCTCTCTCTCTCTCGCTCTCATTCCTGCATTACACACCCGAGGTTTGACTTCTCATTCCTGTTCTGTGAATTTGCCCCTCATAATAAAGAATTATAATTGGGAAAAAAAGAGGGAAAATTGAATGGGATAATAGGTAGTTTAGTGTAAACTTACACTAATAATAAAAGTAAGTAAGTAATAAAGTAAATACTTGTGAGCTGTTATTTATGGATAGTTTGCATTGGTATAGATTCTCATATATTGATACAAGTTCAAATTATATTTGTTATTTCTGTTTACAGTATTTGTACACCTATGCAAAGTTATTTTGTCAGATTGTATATAGGCATGTTTCTACCTCTGTTTAAAACATTTTGTATATTGATACAATTTTTAGGATGCATTTATCATATTGCATTATATATTTCTACCTCTGATCAAGATACTTATACATTGTTTATATTTTTAGGTCATTGTCCTCATTTATTACACAGTTGTTTACAGATTAATTAATATTCTGATATGAAGTCTTAATCTTTAAGTTATATAGGTATTAAGCATTATAGGTCCATAGTCATTCATGTTTGTTATACTTATAGTTAGATTAATTAGGTTCTTTAGCTACATAGAGATTGTATTCTACATAGATAGGTAACCTTCAGCCACTTCAAAGATCTGTAGAACATGGCATTTAAGTAACTTAGGATTCTGTTGATGTGAGACACAATTGCTCTTGGCAGGACAGATCTATTCCTGAGAGAGTGTTGAACACTGAAGACTTTGGGTGATTGCTCAGGCAACCAGCTGTCTCTGTCATCTACTACATTTTGGAAGCTGCTTGATTGCACTTCCTGTCTGCTTAAGTAATATTATCTCCTTTCTCAGGCCTTCAGTGGGGCTGAAGATTAGATAGTTGTAGTTACTGTCCTCTTATGATCTAGCCAAGCCATTTCCAATACAAGACTTAGACTCCTTAGGATAGAATGTTTATTAAAACATTTAGCATACATTTCTTGCTTAATATTGTTTATGCTGGTTATAATCCTAATTTTATACTTGATATCTGTTCCTAGTGTATATAGTTTTGTATTGGGTTTGGAACTCTCTTTTTAGACAGAAGGGGGAAGGTGATGGGGAGCCTCCTTCAGCCAATGATCTTTAAGAGGCTGGACCAGGTTAGGGTGTGACCTTTTGGGTACCCAGAGAAAACCACTGGCCCACCCCAGGGCGCGCGCGCGCTCTCTGTCTCTCTCTCTCTCTCTCTCTCTCTCTCTCTCTCTCTCTCTCTCTCTCCCTCTCTCCTGCATTACACACCTGAGGTTGGACTTTTTGTTCCTGTTCTGTGAATTTGCCCCTTATAATAAAGACTTATAAATGGAATCTTTTGAGTTAGTTTGGGATTCTTTGGCTCGCTTCCTCACCCTCATTTTCAGTAACACCAAAGGATTGATGCCTCTTCTGGCCTTTATAGGCACGGACACTGACATATACATACCCTTCCACTTCATCCCCACACATACATAATTAAAAATAATATAATCATTGTTTGAGAATAATACATTTATTAATTTTTTTTTCTTTTATTGTTGAGATTATAGTAGATTATTCCTCCCTTCCCTTCCTCCCATATACCCCTTTTTACTCTTTCAAATTATGGGCCTCTTTTTTTATTAGTTATTATTTATTGTTATATGCATAATATACATATATATGTACTCACACAGACACAAACACATATATAGTCCTAAATATAACCTCAGTCTGTATAATGTTGCTTGCACGTATATTTTGCAGTACTTATCATTAGGTCTGTTGTTCCCTGAGAAAGACTATGTCTCCTGATCTGTAAGCATTCCTTAGTCGCCTGTCGTTCTTGGTGTAGAGTTGAGGCCTTGTGGTCTTTCTTTCATTCACTTTGGCATGGCTATTGTTGTCCTTTTGTTAAGCTCGTGTTTAGGCAGTCATGTTGGTGAGACATTATGGTGTATCTTCTGACATTAGTAGGAGACACAATCTCACAACAATTCCCTGAGCCTCTGACTGTTAGAATCTTTCCACCCATTCTTCCACAGTGATCCCTGAAAAGCACCTTGGATCCCCTGGAGCTGAAAATATAGGTGGTTGTGAGTCATATAACCTGGGTGCAAGGAACTAAACTTGTGTCCTCTACAAAACCAGTGCATGATTATAACTGAGCTCCCTCGCCAGTCCCTTATGGCGAGTTCTTGAGGCCCAACAATATCTTGCAATATATATCACTATCTTAATCTTAATTACTTCAGTTAAAAACTGAGTTGAATGAAGAACTAGCAGTCATGGTGTTACTAAAGGACTGTAAGGCTGGTAAGGTGGCTTCATGTGTTCAGGCATTTCACATATAAGCCTGGTAACTGAGTCAGTCCCCAGAAGCAAAGTAATGGTAAGGGGATAGAACAAAGTGCAAAGTTGTCTTCTAACCTCCTTATATATGGTGTGGTGCGCACACCGCACATAGCATGCACACACACACAATAATAGTAATAATTAATAAAGAATTTTAAAGTGCTATAAACATACCTGTAAGTCAAATCTAGAAAACACCTTAAAATTAAGGTACTGATCTTAACATCACTCTCTCCTCTATGCAAAATGGATCAGGTTGAGGCTGGAGGATGAGGAGCTACAACATTCAGGGGACTACTTGAACCGCTCTTCATATATGGAGAATATTTAAAAACCAGAATGAGCCAAGGTGGTTTTTTTAACCTTCAAATTTAGGCAATTGGACTTGGTCTCAGCTGTAAATATTAGAATTATAATTTGCTTTTTAGCATATTATTAAGGAGCAGGTGATGAGTTCTAATTATAATAACAATAGGCTGTGACTGTCAGCCTTTGCCTTCTTTCCGTACATTAGGATTCTTCCAGGGCTCAAAAATGCCAAACATAGCTTAACGGAATTTGCCTTGGGGACTGATAAAATTAAAAAGCTTCTTGAGAAATTAAGATTAAGCAAGAACATGTTGATAGTATTATTTATTTAGGGTTAACTATATAAACATAAATAATATTGAAATATTATAGTAAAATAAAAAATAGTGCTTGAAAACTATTATAGTGGTTGTTTGCTTAAGATCATGTGTAAGTTTGTAAATTTACATGCAAAAGCTCGGAGTGGTGATGACTGACTGGTCCAGGGGAGCCAGGAGGAGTAGGCACAAGTTTGAGGAAATATTTGTACTATTTTAGTTTTTAAACAATATACCCACGTTATTCTGTATACTTAAAAGTGCATCTAAAAATCAAAAGAAATTGTATTTCATAGTTGTAAAACAGTAAAAACCAACATACGAAATCTATCCATTTTCATTTGAAGAATCTTATGCTGGACAATGTAGCACATGCCTATGATCCTAGAATTTAGGAGGCTGATGTGGGAGAATTACCACCGCAAATCTGAACCAGCTCAGGCTACCTAGCAAGATTCTGTCTAAAAAAAAAAAAAAAATCAAAATAAACCGACAAAGCCAAAACACGCCCAAAAGTGAGTGCGTATTGACTTATTGACAGTGATTTCAAATGATTATGCTGGATAATTTAACTTAATATGGGCTTTTGTAAATGATTTCAAAAGATACCTCTGCTATTTTTCAGACAGATTTCAAGAAAACGTGAGCAGTTTGATTACATATTCCTATTAATGGTATTCTACTTACAGCAATAAAATGCACATACAAATCTAGCAGTATTACTAATTCATTACAAGCAGTACTTATTTTCTTCATTAACTTTTTATTGTTATTTTCAACTTACACAGCATGCACAAATACAGCAATTACATGTTGAGTGGAAAGGGAAGGCGCTTTATGTTCAACATTCTGTACATCAGACGCCATTGCCTTGCCAGAGTGTCTGGAAAAACACAATATAAGATCAGCCTTTTACAACACAAGTATAATTAACCGCCAAAAGCAGGCGGGCTAAGCTACTAATGTACTCATCCTGAGAGTTAGTTGATCATATATAAATTACACGATATACATTAGCCTGTCTTACATTACAGCAAAACTGAGCTGCATAAATGTATTGGGGTTTTTGATGCTAAGAGTCTTTAAGTGTTTTTCTTAAGGGAATGTTGTCTGCGGACTATTAAGAGGCCAAAGCCAAAGGTAATACCCAGTGTCCAGGTCTACATCTTAAACAGCATTTACTTCCTGGTGTCTAGTGCTTAAGAACAGTTCTAATGGTCCTTTGCTTATGATCATGTATAAATGTGTAGAACAGGATCAAGGAGAGAGCCCAGTGGTGAGAGCTGTGTCTGGGAGTAGACCTAAACTGTTCTGTATAGAAAGCCTGAAATTACTCCAGATGCTTCCTATTATGCTTGTAATCAATCCCTTGGGAAACTGAGGCAGGTGGTAAGAAGCTGTCTCAAAAACAGTTTTTTTAATGGAAGCCTCTATTTACTAGCTTTATGGCTTAATGTTCTCTCTGATCCTTTAAGCCCAAATTCAGAGCACCCCCAGTAGTAAAGTGAGTGCCGTATGGTTGAACTCACTCAGGAGAACACAGAGAAAAGGGATGATGATGGAAGTAGATCTGCCTATAGAGGAGCAGTCTTGTTCCCCAATTTAGGGAGGGAGGATGAGGCCCAGTCTCACCTCTCAACTCCTCAGTCTGAGACATCTATAGATTAAACCTAAAGACCCCTACTTAATCAGCACCAGAACCTGCAGGCAGTGTTGTGTGGATTATTCAAGCATTTAACAGTTTTATGGTGACTCATTCGTGTGTGTGCTTCATTACTGAAGTGCTTCTCGAGAAGGCCTTCACCTTTGTCCTCTTCCCCCTTGGCACCTTCCTACCTGTACTTGATGCCTGTACTGTGCATCAAACCTTTGAGGCACTCCTTGACTATCTGTACTGATTTGTTCATCTGCTCATTGATTGATTCAACCAACATCTGTTGAGCATTGCTGTGTAATAAACATAGAAATACAATAAGCATTACTATAGCTCACACGTACAAAGATGTCTGTAAATCTGTCACTATCCCACGTTATTCATATATATTAACTGTTAATTTTCACAACCCTGGCTGTAAACAAATATGGTTCTTGGAAAACAGACTTAGAGAAATGTAGTAGTTTGCTCAAGATTATAGTAAAGCAATTGGCCATAGAACCCATGTTCTTTTCAATACCATAGGCAGACTTTGGATTAGGGTTCCCTAAATATACATTACTACTAATTTAAAATACATCTTTAACACTGAATAAACATTTTTATGTTCTGAGTTTGGCAGTGTTAAGTTGATAGTATAGAAACCAAGTTACTACCTTTTCCTGTGCCTCCAAAGCTCTAGACTCATGGTGAACATTCAAGCTTTCTGTGGATTATTA
This sequence comes from Alexandromys fortis, assembly GCF_014885135.2. Classification (NCBI taxonomy): domain Eukaryota; kingdom Metazoa; phylum Chordata; class Mammalia; order Rodentia; family Cricetidae; genus Alexandromys; species Alexandromys fortis. The sequence goes on along the minus strand of NW_026068065.1, from coordinate 927,102 downwards.
TTGATGTATTGAGACAAGCTTTCTTCATAGAGTTGAATTTGGATGATGGTGAAGGTGTGCAGTGCTACAGATTTTAGAGATAAAAACTCATGTTTGCAGGCCATATTTCACTTCATTTTACTGATTTGTTCTTCATCTTTTGTGGAATACTGATACCTGAATATTTTCTTTAGCACAGAAACCTGGGTTTTTTTTTTCCAACTAGACTTTTATTCTAGGCAGATATTATATCTAATGGACCACTTTTATAGATGAACATTAAAATACATGTCATTTGATATTAGTCCTTAAATGTGCATTGCTATTTGGTATTATAAAATTTTATTATTCCACTTCCTTTATTTGGAGACATCATTTCAAAGCATTGTTTAGATGGTCTGTACCTGCAAGATTCACTACTTTCCGGGGATAATTGTGTCCTTCAGTACTTGGAGCCTCTATTACTTGACTTTAATTACTTATATATTCATTGCAAATAATGATGCAATGGGTTTTTAGAGGCTGTGCATAAGAGAACCAACAAACTGAGACGCAAAACAAGTTTCCACCCCTTCTTTCCAAAACTGTATTTAATCACTTGAACACTAGCCAATGTAGTAGAAAACTGGCAGACTTTTCTTTGCAGCAGGCTATGTAAAAGTGTTTATAATTTACAGCTTATTATGCCATGCAAATGACTGTGTTCCAGAGAAGGAGAGTGAGAAAATATGGCTGCTAAATTACTTAACTCTCCTTTGTTAGTTGTTTTCTGGCAACAGGAGAAGGATACTTTACACTTAAAATGCATTTCTGTATTTAATTTTGTCATTCAATTAAAAACTTCTGGGGGAGGGGGATTTACTTTTTAACTCTTTTTATAGATAGTCCCGAGCACTTTTAATTTAACAAAACAATAAGCTGAAAAAACAGTTATCAGGGAATTGAAATGAATTAGTACTAAGTTGTAAGGGCCTAATTCAGTTTATGGCTTCAGTGTTTTTTCTTTTCATTTACATGTGGTTATTTATTTGAGGTGGGAGGCATAGGTACATGTGGAGTACAGAGGACAACTTGCAGAGGTCAGTCCTCTCCTTCCCCATTTGGGATCCAGAGGCTGAACTAAGTGTCAGGCTGGCCGCACCATCTTTACCCACCAAATCATCTTTCTGGTCCTTATGGCTACAAGTTTGATTTTTTTTTTAATTTTTGACATACTTGGAATGCTTAATAAGTAATTTACTGTTTTCAGTGGTACCTGATGTGAACTCTGTTTTCTCTTGTGTGCAGCACTTTGGCTGAAAATTAATCTTTCTTAGGAACAGTTTATAGGGATGGAGGAGATGCCTTGGGTCGCTGCAGTCTGTTTTTTGCATCTACTGTTAGCTCTTGGCTTTGCATTTTCTGCCTTTATGGATTCATATGGCTCCTAAAGCCAGGAAGCACCTTGTCCTGCAGGCACCATTCCCTCTGCCCCTGCTGTTCAGCCTGATCACAGCCTTGCAGAAGACATGAGGCTGACTTTTTGGTGCAAGCCTATGGATGGGACTGTGGAGAAGAAAGTTCTTGAAGAGGCAAGTAAAAACCTAGGAACTGATACCTAAAAACCTTTGTGGATCCTTCTCCTAGTTTTTCAAGATGAGACTGTATTTGTTCATTTACACCTCCTGACGGTGAAAGAGGAAAATGTTACATTAAATACTTACAGCATGTCCTCTTTTTCTGTTTTCTGATTTGGTGGTCGGTTATAATTGCATGGGTTTGTTTGTTTTGGTGTTTCCATCACATAGATCCTTAGGTGATGATCTCATTTAAACAGGAAAATTTGTCTACTGTAACCCATATTTTTCTTGAGAAGTAATAAATTACTATTTCAGATGAAATAGGATGCTTATGTCAGTATCAAGGTACTGCCATTTTTATTGTTATTGTTCCCTTCCAAGAACTTTTTTGTATAAAAGTTTAACAATCACATGGGAAATTTCCTTTGTTTTCTGCTTTAAACCCTTTTAAGTTAAACATTACAACTTAATGTCATCTCAGATTGAATTAAATTTAAAATCGACTGTAAGAATTGTTTGTGGTTCCTTGCTTCTGCTGTTTGGTGGACCACCCCCACCTTGGTTGTGGAAGGTGGACTGCTTGCCCTGTTCTCCTCTGCCCCATCTGGCCTCGGATTGAAAGCATTGGTGATCAGGATGTGGTGGTGGATCTCTCAGCTCAAGGCCAGTCTGGTCTGCAAAGTGAGTTCTGGGCCAGCCACGGCTACATAGTGAGACCCTGTCTCAAAATCAAAACAACAATAAAAAGACTTGATGAAGTGGGTAGTGCCAGCGAGCCACCAGTGTAGACTCTGCCAGTCATCCCCCAGCCTCCGCACTCCAGGATTCCCTTTGCTTTTTTTCTGCTTCTTTATAGTGTGGAAGGGCAGGCCAGGTGGAGCAGAACTGTAAGGAGTACTTGGAGGCTGAAACAGGGATTGCCACAAGCCCAAGGCTAACCTTGGCTACAAAGTTATGCCCTCTCTCAAAAGTAAGCAGTCTGTTCATCAACATTTTACATAACAATACTGACTTGGTTTTCCATTTTATTAGATATTGTTATAACTGCCAATCTAAGCATCTGATGGCCTTGAGATAATCACTATTGCTTACTTATTAATGAGTATAAAATTAAAGATAATTGAAACTTTTATTGTTAGGCATACCTGTTGGGAATCTCCAGCTTGGGCCCCATTCCATACTGCATCCTCAGAAAACCCACCAAGCAGAACCAGTGACACCCCCTCCCCCCAACTGCTGAAGACCAGGGCTCCAGGGCACTAAGCTCCAGTCCCTAGACCTGCCACGTGATTTCTCCCCCTCTGTTTCCCTGAGATCCCCTAGGAATGCTTTGCTCATTAAACCTGGACTTTTAATTTGGTCTGATCTGACTTACTGCATCGGCAGAGAAACCCACTACTTTTAAGTATTTTGATAAGGATTTCAAAATACTTTTCAATACTGTTTTTTTCAGATCGAAGTGCTCCCACTCGGTTCCCTACTGAGATGGCGGCATTGCTGCATTTATAAGAATTGAATGCTTGTCCTTCTCTCAGTCTGGTCTGAGATCAATGTTTTTCTTTACAAAACAAACAAACTAAAACCTTTTTACTTTTATTTATTTTTTGTGTGTATCTCTGAGTAGGTGTGGAGGTCAGAGGACAACTTATGATTTGTTCTCTCCTTCCACCATGTAGGCTCTAAAAGATGGAGCAAGCTTGGGCTTACCCGTCCGCACCTTCAGCTACTGCGTTCTCTCACCACCCCCAAAGCTCAAAAATTTAAAGTGTGATTTTTTTTTGTACATTTGTTTTACACTATCATAAAATTAAAAATATGTATATATTAGTTGAACTATTATAAGTTCAAGAGACTGTGTATCATAGAGCAGAGCCATAGATACAGCTATGCTAGACCTGACAACACTTAATTTTATAATGTTTGCTTGGCAATTTTTTGAGATAGGGACTAGCTATATAGCCCAACTTGACCCCAATTTTAACAATCCTCCTGCCTCCACCTCTCAAGTACTGGGATTACAAACAGTTGTGCTACCATGTCTAGCTCTATTTTCATTTTTTTTTTTTTAAAAAAAACTCAGATTCTTTTTTCTTTGAGAGTTTGTTTTTGTTGATAGTTGATTGTTTGCCTGTGAATTTATGCCTGTGTGTCATGTGTATTCAGTGCCCACAGAGGCCAGAAGAGGGCATTGGATTTTTAGGACCGGGCTTACAGTTGTTAGCTGTCAGGTGGGCGCTAGCAATGGAACCTATGTGTTCTGGAGAAGCAGCCCATCCTCTTTTTTTTTTTTTTTTTTATTAAAAATTTCCACCTCCTCCCCACTTCCCATTTCCCTCCCCCTCTCTCCATCCCCCTTCCCCTCCCTCTCCAGTCCAAAGAACAGTCAGGGTTCCCTGCCCTGTGGGAAGTCCAATGTCCTCCCCCCTCCATCCAGGTCTAGTAAGGTGAGCATCCAAACAGACTAGGTTCCCATAAAGCCAGTACATGTAGTAAGATCAAAACCCAGTGCCATTGTCCTTGGCTTCTTAGTCAGCCCTCATTGTCTGCCACATTCAGAGAGTCTGGTTTGATCCCATGCTTTTTCAGTCCCAGTCCAGCTGGCCTTGGTGAGCTCCAATTAGACAAGCCCCGCCGTCTCAGTGGGTGGGTGCACCCCTCCTACTGCTCCTCATTTGGACCTTGGGAGCTCAGTCCGGTGCTCCAATGTGGGTCTCTGTCTCTATCTCCATCCATCGCCAGATGAAGGTTCTATGGTGATATGCAAGATACTCATCAGTGTGGCTATAGGATCGGGCCATTTCAGGCTCCCTCTCCTCAGCTGCCCAAGAAACTAGCTGAGGACATCTCCATGGACATACGGGAACCCCTCTAGAATCAAGTCAATCTTCTTAACCAATGAACTATCTCTCTAGGTCCAGACTTTTTTTTTTAAGATTATTTTTATTTTATGTGTATGTGTATATGTATATCTACAATATGTATGCCTGGTATCCGAGGAGGCAAAGAAGAGTGTGTTGAATCTCCTGGACTGGAGTTACAGCTGCTCAGTCTGGGTGCTGGGCCATTTCTCTAATAATGCAGTTATCAACTGTTCTCAGTCCCCCACCCCTTTGGGGGTTGAACAATACCTTCACAGGGATCACATGTTAGATATCTTGCATATCAAATGTTTACATTATGATTCATAACAGTAGCAAAATTACAGTTATGAAGTAGCAATGATAATGATTTTATGGTTGGGGTCATTATAACAGGAACTGTGGCAGCATTAGGAAGGCTGAGGACCACTGCTCTAGGGACTCAGGCTTCTTACCACACCTGAACTTTGTTAGGTACCATATAAAAAAAAATCAAGTCAATTTGTTATTTATCACCTGAAAGTTTATTATCTTTTATAGCTATTTTGAGACCTGGCACATAGATACGCAGCGGCAGAATTGAAGTAGTTCTGTGATATGTAGTTTACACTTTTGTTAGCTAAAGGACAAGACAAGGGTTCTCACTTCATTTCCAGAGCAAAGATTAAGAAAAATAATCAACGGAGTTCAATTTTTAGTCCTGGGAAATTATTTAGTAAGATATACAATTTACACTAGTGGATTAGACATTCATCTCCTCTGCAGTTTGACTGCCCATATGTGCGCTTGGCCAGGAAGTGTTCTCCTTTAAATACACAGATGAATTGTTCTGCAGCTTTCTGTTTGGTGAAGTCCCTGCAACCAACTGTCAGGATGTTTTAGTTTTTGTTTTCTCCTAGCTTGTATCAAGAGTTCTTAAAATTGTTATACCCTAATGTCCAGACGTAACTCTGCCAGTGTGCATCAGGGCCCTGCCTGCAGGTTTCCTCGCAAACAGTGTAGCTTGGGCTGGGGGTTACTGCAGCCTCAATTTGAAATCTTTAATTCCTGATCAGTCCTCAAACATCAACACACAGGGCTGCGGCTCTTCTTAGCTTCGATTTCTATTCAACTCTTAGGGTCTGCCCCAGGTCTGACACGTGACTGTACTCACCACATGTTCATTAGAGAACACCACCGCTGTTGTTGACGTTGCGTGTTGTCTGTGTTGCACTGTGGACTTGTAACAGCGTCAGCAGTGCTGTAGGAATCCCCTTGCCATCCTGCCGCACTCGTTTGCCCAGCCAGGAGCTCCGGCACCATTAAACAGTTACCTGCTGGTTTGCCAAAACCCAGGAGGTATTTTTTTTAGCAGTATCCATTTAAAAATTTGTAACTTCTATAAGATTGGAACAGGCCTTCCTGGTTGTAAGAGCTTCATCTCTCATTGTAACTTATTAACTATCATTAAATGTTGGCATAGGCTTGTCGGAGAAACCTGGTGATCATTTTGAGAAAGTAAATATTGATAGCACTCAGTGAGTATATAGCCAAATTGTACACAAAGGCAGTAAAAAAAAATGTTTAAAAATAAGTTCATGTAAGTGAGGCATTTCAAACTGTAGGTTGGTGTCTCACCATTAACTTTAATTTTGTGGCTTTTGTCAGTTGATGTTGCAACCTTAGTATTATTTTTAAGATAGTTTTTTAGGGTTATTTAATTAAGTAATGTGGTGTTTGCTTATTTCAGACAGTGTGCCTTTGTTCCTGTCAGAGCTCTGCTGGCAGGACATTGCTTTTCTCTTCCCTTTGTTAATATTCAGTGTTAGATAATGGTTTCACAAATAATAGATTCCAAGGACCTTTGATCCACCATTACTGTAAAATAAAATGCAACTTAATTTTTTTTTTCTGGGCATAATGGTTTTAACCTTGTGTACTAATTTGACTGTGCTTGTGGGGGCAGATCCTTAAATGAGACACAAATGAAGGAAAAATTGCTAATGCTGCCACTGTATATCTAATGAGCACTGTGTAATAAACCATAACCTCTCCGACATTTCTCTGGAAAGCGGCATGATTATTTTGGATGGCTAGCCCTTTGTGGATGGCTCATTACCGCCTGGCATAATATGTATTGATAGAGACTGTAATTGTCAACTCCTATTTGACACGCTGCCTCTAATAAATATGGCTTGCATCGCTGGAGCCCACTAATGGTTATATGGGCAACTGTAATTAAAGAAAAAAATTGTTTTAGGTTAAGAATATATGTGTATATTTTTAAACTCTCTAAACTCTCTGCCACCCTCCCCTAGCTCCTTAGAGTATTTGAAAAATTAGAGTTCTTTTATTAGTATAGAGGCCAACATATGACAAAGTGTGTGTGCATACAGGGGTGGGTGGTGCGATTGCAGGAAGGGAGGAGGATCTCTACTGGTGAAGAAATGACTATATGAGTGACTTGTGCGTGTTAAGAGCATGTGAGTAATTTGTACGTGTTAAGAGCATGTGAGTAATTTGTACGTGTTAAGAGCATGTGAGTGACTTGTGCATGTTAAGAGCATATGCATGACTTGTGCATGTTAGAGAATGTGAGTGATTGTGCGTGTTAAGAGCATGTGACTGACTTCCTTGTGTTAAGAGCATGTGACTGATTGTGCGTGTTAAGAGCATGTGACTGACTTCCTTGTGTTAAGAATCATAAGCCTGGACTCTGCACCTGGGGTCAGCTGAAATTGATGCTTATATTTTGATGGTCAGTTTTACTCATGTTTCCCATGTTCTCCTTTTTAAACCTTCCTTTCTTAAACTGTATTCTCATTTTGTCAGAACTATTTATTCTTTGAGAAGAGAAGTAAAAGAGTATCTGACAAGCCAAATTATAATGAAATATGAATCACATGGATATTGAGAGCCATAGAATATTACATACAGTATTCACAGAGGAAAACTCGTATGTTCAAGATTGGAATTAAATCTTGCTTTATTTTAGAACACATTTAGGTCTAGCTAGTTGTAATGTCTTGAAAACAGAATTTTAGTTTCAAGAGAATAATATTTCTGCTATCTCCTATGTAATTATATGTTCTAAGTTTCTGGACAAGGAAGTGTACTCTTGACTTATATACTATAATTCAAAATCCTTATGAAACAGAATGCTCAGCATAGCATGTAAATTAAACATGAGCTGCTGCTTGCAGAAGACCTAGAAAATCATCTGGAAAATAAGGCAGGGCTCAGGGTTCTTCCAAATGAATCAAGTAGACATCATTTTCAAGCCAAGAAACTGGAAGCCCTTGAGAGTGGAAAGAAATAATTGTGGAGAGAACATTACTATTTATCCACGTGGATATTTATTGCACCTTGGTCCCGTCCATATTTCTTGATGAGCCTGTTTGTACAGTGATGCAGTAGGCTTATATTGCCTCCTTAGCAGAGCTGTAATCTCCTGGAAAGAGATACAAAATCCTGCTGTTGGTCCTTGTATTAATTTTCTTCTTTCTTCCCTTTGATTCTCCCTTCTTTCTCTACCTACACAGACAGCTGCATTTCTAGTCCATCATATTCTCTGTTTTCTTGAGGGTGTCTCATCTATGAAATAGGCCTTTAATTTGGATGGGCATTGCTGGTCAAGTCGATATCAGCCAGGCACCCTTTTAGTAGTTCGCCACGGACTTAAGTCTGCACAGTCCTAAGAGGTAAGGCTTGATAGTATCACTCCCATTTAACAAGCAGGATCTACTGAAGCACATAGGGTCTTAAAACAACAAAACTAGTTCAAAGTGACATAGAGGGCCTAGGGTCTGAACCCGAATAGTCTTCCTCCAGAGCCCAAACTCCTGGCCACTTAGCTGTACTCCCTCTACTCAGCATTTCTTTCATGTTTATAGGATGCGGGGGCGGGAAGAACCAGAATCAGATCTGCCAGGGTTTGGAGGACCGTGGTCCTCTCTAGGCAAAGCCAACATGGTGTTTAGAGTGAGTAGGGAAAGTCTGGATGATGCCTGGAAACCCTGTGAGGAGGGTCTGGATTGTGCCCTAGGACAAGGAGGACCTGCTTTCAGCAGGACATTTCTGTAGGGACAGCGTTCTTCCTTGCTCGCCTGGCTAACTCTTAATCTATTTCTTAGGCTTCACTCTGCTCTCAGCTGTTCTAGGAACCCTTCTCTGACCTCCACATTAGTCCTATTTTGGGGGCTTCCATAGCATACTTTGAAAACGTGAGTGGTGATGCTCGGAATAGCTCCCACGTGTTGAGCATGGATCGTGTGTCAGGGCAGTATGCTGAAAACACTTTACATACGTTACCTTGGTTATGTTTGCCGGCAGCACCACAAGGCAAGGTCAGTGCTGGTAGCCTCTTTAGGTAAAGACAGTAAAAGTGTTTAATTTAGCCAAGATCTGCATAGCCAGGAAATAGTAGCTCTGAAATTTAAGCAAATCTTTAAACATATGTCTTTAATAACTGTAGTATTTTCATCAAATTTTATTTGTATTAGGTGCTTTTATCTATAATAAAATCTGTGGAGTTATATACAATAGCTCCATAATGACGGCACTGTTTCTTACTCATGATTTGTATAAAATCCTGTCAAAACTGTGCCTTAGAGAAGAAAGACAGGATGCTTATCAAAATGTACGTGCTTCCAGTAAATATTCTTGCGTTTTAAATATGCTTTGTAATGGTCTAATTTTAAGGAAACTTCCTTTGCTATGATCTAAAGATCACACACAGTTATTTCTTAGTAGGTATTATGGACTGAATTGTGCCCCTCAGAGTTTATATTTTGGAGTCATGACCCCAGCTGTGATCCATCTCCTTGGAGACAGAACTGTTAGGGAAGAAATTAAGATTGAGTAAAGTCACAGTACTGGTGTTCTTAGAAGAGAGGCAAAGAGCTCTTTCTTGCACTGCGCATACAAACAGAGACACTGTTTGAGAATGGGCAATCTGCAAACCATACAGCCCTCCCCAGAAGCTGAATCTGCTGACTCCTTGGTTGTGAAATTCTAGCTCTAGAACTATGAGAAAATGTCTAGCTTGAAGTTAGGTTGTTTTTGTTTATTTTGTTATTGGTATTACTAGTCCAGGAAGTCTAATATAGTATGTTATTCTAGATTTTCTGCTTTATGTCTTATTTAAAGTTACTATTGCTATGACAAAATAATATGACCAAAAGCAAGTTGGACAGGAAAGGGTTTGTTTTGCTTACACTCTACATCACTGTTTATAAAGGAAGTCAGAACAGGAGCCTGGAGACAGGAGCTGATGCAGAAGCCATGGAAGAGTGCTGCTTGCTGCCTTATTCCTCATGGCGTGCTCAGCCTACTTTTTTACAGAGCCAGCACCACCAGCCAGGGGTGTCTTTGCCCACCTTTGAGATGAGCCTTCACACATCAATTACTAGTTAAGAAAAGCCCCTATAGGCTTGCCGACAGACTGATCGTATTGTGTAGGCAGTTTTCAGTTGAGCTGCCCTCCTCTCAGATGACTGTAGCAGGCACTTTTTAGAATTGAAATCAAATGTTATTTGAATACTGACTATTTAAGTTGTGTAATATCTGACCGTGGGAAGTACCATAACTTAAGATACACTATTCGAAATATAAGGAGACCGGTGATAGAGTGTGCGGCCCCAGGCTCACTCACTGGAGGTAAAGAGAATATGAACGGAGGAGGAAGAGAAGGAGAATCATACAAGCTGTAGAAATGCAGCAGAATTTGTGTCACTAGAGTTTCAGAGTGACAGCCTGCTGTTGTAAGCCATCTGAGGAACTACCCAACATCGTACTTGTTAGTCACTGTGGGTACCACTCCTGCGCCAGCCTTTTCTCCTCTTGGGACTCTAGTGATTTCCTGCAGACAAGGACAATACAAGAGCAGTTCAGTTAGGAACCACCCAATTATACCTAAACTCGAAGCTGAGGAAAGCTGAACAGGTACAATTTTATCTTTTTTTTTAAAAAAAAATTGATTCTTTGAGGGTTTCACATCATACATCCTGATCCCATCCATCTCCCTGTCCCTTCAAACCCACCCTCTGTGCTTTCAACCTCCCCTAAACCAAAACAAAATTCAAAAGAAAAACAAAAACAAAAATGTCTCAGCATGGAAGCTGTACTGTGACAGAGTGAGTCAAACCATGCACCCTGTATTTTTTTTTTTTTAAGACGTGGTCTGTTGTATCCCAGGCTGTTTAGGAACTCACTGTATAGCTGAGGATGGCCTTGCCCTCTGTGTGTTAGGACTGTAGGTGTGTACCACCAAGCCCACCCTGTGCAGTGCAGGGATCAAATGCGCTAGAAAGCATCATTGTTCACTTATGAGGGCTTTCCTTCAGAGTGAGGATGAAGACAAAGGCCTCAGCTAGCCTCATTTCTTTCCCTACTCTTCTAAAAGGCTGCTCTGATTAATAAGTAGGCCTCTCTTTAAAGGCCACAGCAGGGCACTTGCATCCAGGCAAAAAGTGTACTGATGAAATTAGGTAGTATACCGACTTGACATTCTGGTAATTAACCGGCAGAGAATATTCTGCTGTGGTCTCTGAGATCCAACTGTAACTCATATTTCTTTAGCTTAGGTCATCTTACTAAGCAAGATAGAGAATAAGAAGCATGTTAATTTTCATTTGTCTCTGCATGCAAATAACTTTTGGCAGATAGTAGCAAACTCAGTCATTTCATTCTCTTTAACTTACCTGAATCATTTGGGGCCATGACCAGAAAAGGAAACTGTCCCAGGCTCTGAGAAGAGATTCCTTCCTCTCTCCTCACTTTTAAGCACTAATGATATATTTATATATACTTGTATAAATCATTATAACTTTGGTAGAATGCAATAGCATTACTAAAACGATGTTCATAAACAATTAAGAAATCTGTAGAGCTGAAATGAATTTGGAATTGATTGCACCTAAGCCTTTGCTCCACCCCTGTTTTAGTTTCAGTCTGCCAGCTACCACTGTGTTCAAACTCCATGGCTCCTGCCAGCCCTGTGCGTTGTCGGGCAGGGACATTGTCTGTTAGGACTGGCAGCCATTCACCTGTAGCCCCTGGAGATCTGCTACAACACCAGGGTGGTATGGAGTTGGAAGCAAGCAGTAGCAGCCTTGTCTCTCATAACTCTTCTGTTCCCTTGAGTGGGACCATCCTCAGGAATTGCCACTGACTACCATTGTAGCATTATGGATTGTAGTATTCATATTATACTGTGTTCTCCATAGCTTTCTTGTTCAATCTTTTAGTCATTGTACTCTATCTCCAACTTAACTTTGAACAATTAGACTGTGCTTTAACCTTATTTGCAAAAAGAAACAGGATAACAATATACTTCATGTGTGTGCACACTTTTTCTAAATCCTGACCCACAGCAAGAAATGCCTAAGTGATATTTTTTTTTTCAGTAATCTGGGTTAGTTCTCTCAACTGTACCTTTTCTGACTCTTTTAATTTATAAGTAAATATTTTTTTATTTCTTCCATGAATTACCTCAAAATAAGGCAATTTCATGTGGTTATGAAATGTATATATTAAGGTCCATGTATTTTATGTTAAAATGTTACATGATATGCTGAAAGTGTGATGTCCAAATTGTACAAGCAGTACACAAAAGAGAGTGACTACAAAACCTTTCCAAGACAAGACAAGACAGTCCTTCAAAAATCCTGCTTCATAGGAAAGTCTGTCAAATACTCTAGGCCTGTAGGTCAAAGATGGATGCCCCAACACTGCAGGGGAACCTTGGGTGACTGTCCAGGCAGCCAGCTGTTTCTGTCATTTCTCACATTTTTGGAAGTCACTTGTTCACACTTCCTGCTTGTTCAGTTAATATTATTTTTTTGTGGGGTCTCTGAGGGAGTTGAAGACTAGATAGATATTCATAGTTATAGTCTTCCCTGTTCACCAGACTCAGAAAAGAAACTCAGTAAAGAGGTGTAAAGTATATAAGGTTGAAAGATATCAAAAGATAGTTTTAAATGGTAATACAAATTAGGATAGAAAGTTAATTAGGTACAAGACTTTGGACTCGCCAAGATAGGATAAGTAATGGAGTATTTTCTCTGAATTTGTTAAATGCAAATGGACTAGACATTCTTGATGTACTTATTTCTGTATATATTGCATATAGTTATTGTACTTACTGTATATAGTTTTTCATATATATATACAGCCTTTTATTTTAGAAAAAAAGGAAGAAAATGTAGTGATATTTTGTTTATGTTTTAACAAATAAAGCTTGCCTGAAGATCAGAGTGCAGAGCTAAGCCACTAGAGGCCAGGGAGCTGTGCCACACACCTTTAATCCCAGGATTTGGGAGACAAAGGTAAAGGGATCTCTGTTAGTTTAAGGACACCCTGGGCTTTATGAGATTGAATCTGTTTAAAAGAGAAGCAGAGCTCACACAAAGGTGATCCCAGCATTTGGGATCCTGCACCTTTAATCCCCGTCCTAGGGAGTGATATGGCTGGGCGGAGGGAGGAATATAAAGTGGGAGGAGACAAGAGCAATTCTTTGCCGGAGACAGTTGCAGTCTGAGGAAATAGTCTGAGGATAGGATCACCCCTTTGGTCTGAGCGTTGTTAGAGGTTAAATGTCTCTCTAGTGGCTTACTGCACTGCTTTTCTGATCCTTCAGTTTTCACCCCTTAATATCTGACTCAAGTTTTGTTATTAAGAACAATTAGAATTTGCCAGGCAGTGGTAGCACAAGCCTTTAATCCCAGCACTTAGGAGGCAGAGGCAGGAGGATCTTTGTGAGTTCAAGGCCAGCCTGGTCTACAAGACCTAATTCCAGGATAGGTACCAAAGCTGCACAGAGAAACCTGTCTCAAAAAAAAAAAAGAGAGAGAGAGAGAGAGAGAGAGAGAGAGAGAGAGAGAGAGAGAGAGAGAGAGAGAGAAGAACAATTAGAATTTGTGCTACAACCATAGAATCTGAATCTAATCTTGATTGAATGGGTGGTTTCTTACAATGTTATGTTAATTTTGGACTTTTAAAATAGTTTATGAACCATTGTTATCATCTGTTCTTAGGAAGTTTCCCAGTGAGAAAATTGGGTGGCTTCTACTCAGATATTACAGCTTCTCTTATTCTTACTGTTTTTTTTTTCACACAATAATTTAAATTTTTATTTTAAATGAAAATTTGACTGGGCATGGTGGTATGCATGCATTTAATCCCAGCACACAGAAGGTAGAGATAGGCAGCTCTTTGGTCTGCACAGCCCTTCAAGTCCCAGGCCAGTTGAAGATACACAGTGAAGCCCTTTATCTCCAACACTGGTGCTGCTCGGCCATCTGTCACCACCGTCTCGGCCTTTGGTTCCTTGCCCTGAGGCTGGTCCACTTGCCTGGCTTGGGGTCTGATCATACACCAAGTTCCTGCATGATGCTAGTTTGGACTCCAGCGCCCCAACTTTCTGAAGCAGGTCCCCAATGATGTTTAGGGCTGATATTTGGGCTGCAGGTGTGAGTGGGGTCCCACTATTAGAGCTGTCCAGACCACGTCTGAATATTCCTGGTGTGTTTAAACCAGAGCTGGGTCCTCGGTGAGCTATGGGAGTGAAAGGCATAGAGCCTGTAGCCCGCACAGCCCTGTCTGTCCTCTCGGTTTCCCCAGAGCCTGGCAAGGGTGTCCGGGGCTTGTCTTGCTTCTGCTGCACAGCCAATCCCTGCCGCAGATCTCTTGCTTCATCCTTCAACCTCTCCACGGATTCTAGAAGATTTTCCTTCTGGTCCAGCTCACTCTCCAGGAAGGCATTTCTTTTGATTGCTTGATTCACGCGCTGCTCAAAGCCTTCCAGAGACATGATTGTGGCTCGTTTGGCTCTCTCCAGTTCATCATTGACTTGTTCCAGTCCCTGGATATATTTCTGCAATTGATTTTTAATGGCTTTTTTCTGAGCCAGATCATCCTTCAAGGCTGAGATCTGCCGGTAGCCTTCTGAATGTTGCATTTCAAACTTCTCCCTCACAGTCTCCAACTCCATTCTCTGACAGGAGGTCCCAGTTCCTGGTCTCAGTTTGCTGCAGCTTAGTCTCCAATTCAGCTTCATATTCCCAGCTTCCTTTCTGGAATTCTCGGAGCTGCTCCTGTGTATTCTCGGCCCTCTGCTTGTAGGTCATGGCCAGGTCTCTCCAATAGTTTGCATCTACCTCCTCTGATCCAAAAGTCTTAACCGAGTCCTCCATGGTAAAAAGGGAAAGAGCTCACTCTTCCTGTGACATGATGTCCTGCCCAGGCTATGACGATCCCGGCAAGGCCTTCTTACTGTTTTTTTTTTTTTTAAAGCTTTCTTTGAATACACCTGCTCATAGAGAGAGGACTCATCAATATTTTCAAAAAATAATTAGCATTGGCTCAAATTACTCTCTGAGTGGCCTTGCTTGGAAAAAAGTCTAAGCACACAAAGTGGTAAGAAGTCACAGGCTTCCTTCAAAGAAATTATATATGGACACAAGAATGCATTAACAGTGAACGAGAAGACCACACTGGGGGCAGAGCTAAGATGGTTAAATACAGACACATAGAAAGGCATGACAGGTGATTTAGATTTGGGAGTTGGTTTTCCCCTATCATTTGGGTCCCTGAGATCTACCAGAAGTGGAAACCGGTCAAAGTACTCAGGAAATTTTAGAGGCATGCAGTTGATTGGACACAATAATATAGATGACCACACTCCCATTTCCTGTGTGCAGAAACTCTCAAGGAGCAGACGTTTCCGTCTGTGAGTTGAAAGTTTATCAGGTGAGTTCTCTCCATTTAGTTCTTTGACTCTAAGCCTTTTAAGCTGCTGCTCCTTGTTTTAGTTTGAGCTGTGAGAAGAATGTTGGTTGTAGTTTCAGGTGTGTTCCAAGGTGAGCAGTGAGCACTACCAAAGTCTGTGTTTCTGCTTCCCATCGTTTATCCTTACCCATCCTGAAGTGCCATGAGAACTGAACTCTTACATGGTTATGGCTTACGGAGCTCACAAGTACATAATGAATACTCACAAAACACAGCATAGAGCCCTGTAAACGTTTGGCCATTCTTCCAAGGTACAGTTCACATCATCTGTTAAAAATGTGTGCTCTTGAGCCAACAAGGTGTCTCAGTGCATAAAGGCACTTGCTGCCAAGCCTGATCCCAGGGACCCAAATGATAAGAGAAAACCAACTCCCAAATGTTGTCCTCTAACTCTAAAACACACACTGTGTACGTGCTACAGCTCTGAGGGGGAAAGGTATCCTGGCAGTGGAGTCAGTGAATATCAAACCTCACACAAGAGAGTTATTGGGGAAAATACAGGAGGGTAGCTGTCTCTGCTTGGGCAAGAAGCATCAAAGAACTGAGTGGGAGGCGTGCTTTATATAGGGTTTGTTAGAGGCAGAGCTTTCCATTGTGGCCTAGAATTGGTGGTATTTTGTGGCCTGATCCTGGGCTTTTTACTCTGTAGTGTGGATTTTGACAACCTGTATTTGGAGAGGCTGGGCCTGGCCATTATGGGCTTTAGAGAGTTCTGTGGGTGGAGCCTGGCAGTTGGAGGCTCAGGAGTAGGGCCTTGGCACTCCCATGCCTTGAAGGAAGCGTTAGCATTTACACACACACACACACACACACACACACACACACACCAGCAAATAAATAAATATAATTTTTTAAAAAAATGTGTATTCTAGGGACTGGAGAGATGGTTCATTAAGTAGTTACACACTTGTGCAATCTCAAAGACTGGAATTTGGATCCCAGCACTTATTCCAAACACTGAGTGTCCTATGCGTACCTTTAAACCAAGTTCTGAGGTGAATGGAGACAGAAGGATCACTGGGACTTGCTGACTTCTAGCTTACTCTAAAATACTTGAGCCCCATATTCAGGGAGAGCCTCTGCCTCAAAAGAGTAGGCAGAGCATGATTGAGGAGGATACCCAATGACCTCATCTTTGTGGATACACACAGGTATGTACACATGAAAACATTTAGATACATAGGCACATACAAATTAATTCAAAAGACAAATATGTGCATAACTTAATAAACAATATTACCTACTTGCCTCAGAAGTGGAGATGAGCTTTAGAGCCCCTGGCCAAAATTAGAAATAATGGTCAGACACAAGAATGAAGACAGATGACTGAGGAAGAAGGAGGTAGTTTTTAAAAACTTAGCATATTTTAGAAGCTTATATTTTCTGAGGTAAGCAATTTTCAAAATTCATCTTTATTTTAATACTGTGTAATCAAAGATTGCTTGTCTAGGACTGTTTATCACCATTCTCTATCAGGACTGTCATTAAATTCTAATTTCTGGAATATATACATTACAGCAAAAGTTTTTAAGTATTACATGTTACCTGATTTGATTTTTATCACTATCCAAAATGTTTTTGGAGATTTCCAATCAGAAAACTTGTACTTGTTTTGTTGCCTTCTTAGGACAGCATAATATAAAATATTTAAAAATGATTAGAAAACACGATTTATGCTTGTATGGTCGTTGTCAGATACATGATCTCTGGATAACCACCAGTCTTGTGTTAGTATTTGAACCTCTAGAGTATAAGATGAGGCTGCAGGGTAACATGATCATTTCTGTAGTTCTGAAAACAGTCCTACATTTGACTCTAGCTTGAGGTATAAGTACAGTGGCCAGTCCCTTCCCAGTCCCCCACAATGTATAAATATTGTAATCTATACCCAGAGTCTAGAGCAGCACATCACATGTACTTCCTGGGTGAGAGAGCTCTAATACATTTGTCCAGGGCAAGGACAAAAGGCATTTATTTGTACTGGTCAGCAGTGATGTAACTAGAATTCAGTTTGTCTGCTATTAAACAGGTGGTTAATATCCCAAAGCCCTTGTGGGTCAGGGAAGGGAACTGAGGAGGCCCTGAAAGAGCAAGAAAAGATCTCCTGTTACCAAGAGGATCATTCAGAAGTTCCCAGGACTTGTGGTCTATGCCAGCCAAGCTCAGTATTGCCCCACCTGAGGAATGACTTCAGTGATAGAATTGGAAGAAAAGTTTTCTCTAAATATTTAAATAGAAGGGTGGATTGGTTTTAGCGTAGTGATAGTTAATATTTTGTAGCATTTGCTATGTCAGATTATCATTCTTTAAGAAATACACACAGTCATTTAAATACCATACCACTGTAATGGATGTTCCATTACTACCATTTTTAAAACATGAGGGTTTTTTTTTTAGATTTATTTATTTTAATTGTATGAGAATTCTACTTGCATGTATGTATGTGACCAGTTAGTCATGCCTGGTCCCTGCAGAGGTCAGAAGAAAGCATCAGAGCCACAGGAACTGATGTTATATGGTTGTGAATCACTGTCTTAGTTACTTTTCTGTTCCTGTCAAGAGACACCATGACCAAGGCAACCTATTAAAAGGAAGCATTTGATTGGAGGCTTGTCTACTGCTTCAGAGGGTTAGTCATGAGCATCATGCAGAGAGAAAGGTGGCAGTCAGCAAGCATGGCACTGGAGCAGTATCTGCAAGCTCACATCTGACCCTCAGACTGCAGGCGGAGGGGTGTGTGTGTGTGTGTGTGCGTGCGTACATGCCTGCCTGCCTGCTAATGAAACCTCAAAGCCCATCCACATTGACACACCTCACCCAACAAGACCATACTCCTAACCCTTCCCAAACAGTTCTACTAACTGGTTCAACATATAATGTTCAAACATATAAGCCTCTGTGGGGCATTTTCATTCAAACCCAGCCACCATGTGGATGCTGGGAACTGAACCCAGGTCCTCTACAAGAACTATAAGTGCCCTTCACTGCTGAGCACTCTCTGCAGCCCCATGGCACCACCGTTTTACAGATAAAAGGGCTCGAATTGAAGAGATGCTTAAGCATGCTGCTCAAGGTCGTTGTACAGCTGATGAGCCACTGAGCTTGGGTTTAGATATAGGCAGTTTGTCTATAATCTGCACCTGTAAGCTCTATGCTGTCTCCAGAACTAGATAGAAAACTTGAGAGAGGATTTGAAGAAAACCTTAAAAGGGATTGCTCACATGCATCACCAAACTCAAGTGAAGTTTTTAAATTCTACTCCAGACTTTTAAGAGCTCTGGGCAGTTCTCATTTTCAGATACCTGGAGAATCTGAGCACTCGGGAGTGGATCACGTGCTTGGTTCCAAGTCACCCTTTCCACATAGTTGAGACTCGGGGTCTCATAGAAGTGGCAATAACCACTTACCCTCTGATTGCAGCTGAGGGGGAGGTAATATTTCTAGAAAAAGGAAATTCATCAGCAAAGGACGTCAAGAAAGTGCCCACAGTAGTCATCAGTGGCCAGCTCTGGGCGGACTTCAGGGTCTAAGTTAGGAGTCTTTTTCTCGGCTGAGTTCAAAACATAAAGCTCATGTCATTGTCATGCCAGGAGCCTTAGGGAGCGTTTATAGAGACTACAGACTAGATGGGTTATCTTCTTGTTTGAAAAGTAGAATAGCCCATTTGCTGTTATTTAATACAGTTTTGCTTCGTTTTATTTGTTTGTATGGTTGACTTTTTTTTTTAGACTCTCACTGTGTTGCTTAGGCTAGCCACACACATACAGTATGCACACAAACACAATAATATATAATTGATTGATAGATTAAAGCATTTCAGGCTAAGCAGTTCAATATATTGTGACCCCCTAAATCAAAGAAATGAACTAAAACGCATTCTCTTTTATTGGAGGGAGTTGCAAACTGCCTCCTCTGGGACCCCATTGCTTTCATTCTGCTCCCTTGTCCATAAATTATCTCTCTTGCCCATCACATATTTCCTCCAGGTCCTTGCAGCCTTTTGCATGTTATAAACATATAGCAAGTGCTCTGCACTTTCTAGTAGAAACTATTTGTACTGTACACGTGGTACTGAAACTTCCTCTATTCACTTGTTACCCTTAATAACCTGAGTTCAGTTCCCAGGACCTGCACGGTGGAAAGAGTCCTGGAAGTTGTCCATTGACCTCCATACGTGTGCACATGTGTGCACACACAAGCACACATACACACGTAATTGTTTAAATTAATGAATGGAGATAGCTTTTATAGCATAAAATTGTGGTTAGAAGACCTTTTTGTTGTTTTACCTGTGTGTAATATTTCTTTCTGTGCTTGGCTGTGATGATCCTTTAGACATTTCTCCTTGGCTCTAAACAACACTATAGGCCTGGGGATTTAGCTCAGTGGTAGACATCTTGCCTAACATGTACAAGGCCCTGAGTTCAAACTCCATCACTGAAAAATCAGTCAGTCAGTCATTGTCGCAATTTGGATGAAATGTCTCCCATAGTCTCCAGCATTTGAATACTGCCATCTCAGTTGGTAGTGGTGTTTTGGGAAGGTTAGGAGGTGTGGCCTTCCTGGAGAAAGTATGTCAATAGGGGGCAGACTTTCAGGTTTCAAACCTTCCTATCATCCCCAGTTCACCCTTTCTGCTTCCTGTCTGTGGTTCTCAATGTGAGCTCCCAGCTCCAGGCACCATGTGAACCACCTGCAGTCATGTTGTCCCTGTCTTTATGGACCCTAACCATCCCTTCTGTAAGCTCTAGAAACCTTGGCCTCGGTGTTTTCTCACCACAACAGAAAGTAACTAACGAAAGCACTATACCAAAAGCTGCAGTGAATCAGACTCAGACTTAGGTTTGCAACGCATGCTCTGTGATTCCCTAGTAATAATGTAATTTTGGCAAATAAATGAATTGAACATTTTTTCCTTAGTAACTTATTTAAAAGTTGTACATAGACACTTACAATGCTAAAACACTCCTGCATCCAATTTTTAAAACACCTTACATGCAGGGTTTTTAAATTTTATTTATTTACTCTCAAGCACCAAATAGGTCTTTTATTTATGTTTGGCTTTGTAGGGGGAGGAGGATATCTTCCTATTTGTCATAATATTTTTCAGTGAAATTGTTGACATTTCTCATATACTCTATTGCTCTTATAATTAATTTTACCGACAACTTCAAAAACCAAAAATTACAACTAGCTAGAACCACGTAAGTGAGAGGTGAGTTTTCTGTGTTTTAGAAGCATGGAAATGTTCTGCAACTAGACTGTAGTAATGTTTTCCACGTGTACAGATACTTTAACCACTACCACCTTTGGAGGTGCTGAGGACTAAGCCCAGGGTCTGGTATATGCTAAACAAGTGCTATACTACTGAGTTATAACCCCAGCCCAGTTAATCTTTGAAGAATAAGTTTTAAATGTGAACTTTTAAAATATGCCTTGTTAAAGCACTGTGTTTCTTGTTTGTTAAGAAAAAATAGTTCTCACTAAATCTGTTCACAGTTTTTATGGCCAAGTCTATTGTTTGAAAATAATTCCATGCATGATAAGAGTATCCTACAGGATCTCATTATTTTAAAATAATTTTTAAAATGCCATTTTCTTTTATTTACTATTTAGGCTTTATGTCTTTCTCTTTATTGATAATACTTATTAAATATTCTCTGACATTTTTCTTCCCCATGGGTAGTGTAATTAACAGTAGAATACTATTGGGATATCAGTAAGTAGGTGATTTGCTGATGCCCAATCCAAGTTCCTGTGTACAAGTGGAATGTGTGTGTGTGTGTGTGTGTGTGTGTGTGTGGTCACTAAAAATCAGGGTATAAACTTTTTTGTTTATTTTGTTCTTTTCCACAGTTAGTGTTCTGAAATCCTGCAGGTAAAGAGAGTGAGATCTGTGTGCGGTGCTGCACTGTTGTCCTTCTCTGTCTGTGCTGTTACACTACTCTGAATGTGATTCATCAGAAGACACAGAATGTGCTCTCCTCATTGGCCGACATGGTGTTGTGTCATCTCCTTCCCAGATGGCTTTGGGCATTACAGTCGTTTCTTCGCTGTCTGTGATGCTTTTGAATAGCAATTGTCAAGCACTCTGGAGGAAAATATTCTTCTTGGATTTTCCAGTTATTTTACAACTGCAGTAAATGGTCAATTTTTTTCTAACTTATTTGTTTTGACCCATGCTTTAAAGCTACTGTTTGGTTCTTTCCCCACTTATTACCCGGTACCTGTTCCGCCATGCTCATAGAACATAGCCATTCATTCTAGACAGAATCAAGTCTCGGAGTTGTTTCCATGTGTGATGTTAGACAAAACTAGACTATAGTGACAGGGATTGTAAAGTGTCATGGGTCACATAATAGTCATCTACTTCCTAGTCTTGTGTTGTGTCCATGCCATCATTAAGGTCAAGACTGATAAAGCAGCCTCCATTTGCAATGGGGCTTGACATGCTCACCTTTGTGTGTGTGAGCTCTGTCGTGCCCCGCCATCCCTCCCCCTCCTTCCCTGTATGGCCCCAAACCTAATATCTAGACTAAGCTGACCTCAAACTTCCAGCAGCCCTTCTGCCTTGGTCTCCTCAGAAATGAGAGACAGCTATGAAGTTACTACACATTGTTAGAAATGCATTTTTTAATTCTCGTCTCATCAGCAAAGGTTTGCATGCCCTTACTTTAATTTAACAGGGCAGAGCGTATAATTCAGTCATTCCAGCTCCAGGTTAAGTGAAAGACTGTGTCTCAGAGGAATTCTGTAAAAAGTGATAGATCAGAACACTGGACAGTATACATACACACATGTAGGCACATGCTGTACACATACCACACTCAATACACACCAAAAAGCAGACAGCTAAATCCTAATGTCTGTGACATCGAGGGTGGTGGACATATGTTCAGTCCTATACTGAGTACGTGTCTGTGGCATCTGTTGGCATTTCTGGTGTAAACATGCTGGGACGTGTAGGATTTACTGCTGTATCTCTAGATATCTAGATGAGCTGAGAACCAGTCATTTAAAGCGTGTAACGGAACAACCCATGTCCTGACATTCTTTTCACAGGAAACAGATCTTCGACTCTTTGTGCCCACTTTACCTTCACATCTCCCCAGCCCTATCATATTTTGTAGTCTTAAGTGGAGCCTTTCAAAATTCCCTCTTCTGTCCATTAGTCCTTGTTATATAGTTCCAGAGGTCTCTGCAGAATATTTCTCTCCTGCATTGCTCATACAGCCCTTGTGTCTCCTAACCCCTTCTTGCTTTCAAGAGGAGAGGAAACGCAAGTCCCCACTCCTTCTGATGCATCAGAACTCAGAGTTGTGGCCCTGGCCACTGGGCCACTGGTAAAGGTCAGTCATGACTCACACCTCCTTTATTGTGACCAATGTCCATAGCACAGGCAAAAGTCTGCTTGTGGTCTTATTTGCTTTTACACTTTTCCCCACTAGCCCTTCAGAGACTAATGTGTGTGCCAACTTCAGTTCATCCAGTATTTTTAGCTTTCTCATATTCTAATTTAGCTCGGATCCTTTGCTGGCATGTTATCTAGGTTGCCACTGGACTGTCATTCCTCCCAGTCTTGATTGTGCCTGGAGCAGTTTCATGTCTAAATGATGAGCCCTGGAAGAGAGGGCTTTGTAATGAAAATGGAGACAGCCGCACGCTCTTTGTAATCACTTCTTTAATCCTCTACCTGCCAAGCTGGGAAGAAAATCGTAATTATCAGAGCAGAGAACTCAACTCCTGGGCCTCAGCAGACAGAATGAGCTCTACGGGAGGGGAAGTGACAGGCCGCACCGTCCTGTGGGGCGGAGCACAGTTATTTTGGAAAACTTTGACAGGAGACCTGATGTATTTGTATAACCTTTTCATGTAGAGCCACATTGCCGTGAGAGGACAGGTTTGGGTTTTCTTCATTAAAAGCTTATTACATGAAGAAATGGGGCAGTGGTTTTGCTTGGGTAGATGGGGTCAGAGAGGCGGGTGTGATCTCCTCAGGATATTAATGTCTGCCTTCAGCCGGGGGAAATGAGCCGTCACTTGAGTTCGCGGCAGCTTTATGTGCTCATCACTAGGGATTCCCATATGTCCAGGGAGCTGCAACAGTGAAAAATGGCAGAGCACAGTGGTGGAGTGCAGAGGCCCTCATTGGAATTCCTGTCAGGAAGCTCAGCTCCGCCTGCCCAGAGCAAGTCTGTTTAGTGTTGATCGGCCGTCCATCTGATAACCTGCACTGATGCGGGCGTTCCCTCCGAGGGCTGCCTGGCGGTGACAGCCGAGCGCCCAGATGTCTTGCTAGCCTTTTCTGGTAGTCTCAAGTATTTTTAACTCTTTTTGTGAAACCCAAACCCAAAAGGACTCCCAGCAGATGAGGAGGAGGCTTCTCCTAGCTAGGCTTGCTCTGTTTTTCTGGCATAAAAGAGCCCAGCTTAACCATTTCCAGAAAGTAGACGCCAGCTTTCTCCTCCCATTGGGAGCGTCTGGTTGGCCTGTGGAATAATTATGGGTGGATAGTGTCGTGTTTGTGTTTGAGTTCCCAGGTAGTAGGTTTAAGAATATTCTCCAAGGTGATACATGCCTGGCTTGTTTGTCCTTTATTAAAGCAGACTCACAGGTATGCTTGGGAACTGCTGAGCAGAGCTCTGTCCGCTGTTTGAAAGTATGATACAGACTTCTCAGGGCAGTGGGGTTGCTAATTTTGAATGGTAAGTAGGTTGCCTCCTCGCTGAGTCCTGGCACCCCTCTGTTCTTTCAAGTGTGGCCACCTAAGACAGCTTACCTCTTTGTAGATGGGGTGGCGGGTATGGCGGCCATTAATTACAGAGCTCATCTGTGCTGAGGTGTTTGTTGTTGTTTGGAAGTTTGTGTTAAGTTGTAATTTTTAAAAAATATATAAATTTCAATTGTGAGTGGTAGCATATAAATTTTTAAAGAAAAAAATGTGTGTTTGGAGGGCTCCACTGTAGGGCTCCAGGAGGAACTTTGGGTTTGTTTTATGTTGTGGGATTCTACCATGGGCTCAGGTGTCAGTCTCGTGGACCCCCCACTTGTAGTGTGGGTGAGCGTTCTGAAGAGACTCAGAGCCCTTCAGGCCTTCAGTGGTTGCTTCAAGTGTAGGGGCACAACTGGACAGAATGCCTCCCCTAGCTTTCAGCCTTCCAGCCTGTGATTTGATCACTGCTTGAGGAGGAGCTGGCCTTTACCACAGCCTATAGTGATAAGTGTAGCCCTCAGCAAGGAAATGTCTCTTTTTAACAGACCAGGCCATTACAGAAAACAACAACCAGTCAAAATGCAGAATTGTGGAGCCCAGTCCCAAAAAATGTCTTTGTCTTTCTAAAGACAGAATATTACTAAATTGCCAGGGCAAACTCAGAATCCTCCTGCCTCAGGCTCCCGAATAGCTAGAATTACTCAAGTGTACCACTACACCTGGCTGACATTTTGCTCTTAATGGTTAGGATTTGGAGTTTTAGTGCATTTATTTTAAAGACAGAATTCTTATTTTTAAATTCAGAAATAATATATGGCTAATTTTGAATGTTGTGATTATGGTACCTCAAAGTACCATCTAAATTATGGCATCAGCATGCATAAATGACAAAATAGGAAAACCCTGGTATTTCTCCAATTATTACAATTTAAATTGGATTAATCTCTTGGGACTTTGAGTCTGGTTTATTTATAGAAACAGATACTGTTTGTTTGTTTGTTTGCTTTGAGACAGATTTCTCTGTGTAACAGCTCTAACTATCCTAGACTCACTACGCAGACCAGATTGACCTTGAACTCACAGAGATCTGTCTGCCTCTGCCTACTGACTGCTGGAATTACAGATGTGTGCACCACCACTACCCAGCTAGAAACAGATAATGTTTGACACCTAATTAAAATGTTCAGAGGCAAGTGGGGTGAGGTGACACGGGCCTTATACCCAGCACTTGGGAGGCAGAGGCAGGCAAATTTCTTAAATTCAAGGTCAGCCAAGGCAAGAGAGAGAGAGAGAGAGAGAGAGAGAGAGAGAGAGAGAGAGAGAGAGAGAGAGACCCTGCTTCAATAGTTAAAGAAGAGGCTACAACAGAAGAATTGGAAATACAAGACTAGCCTGGGCTAGTTTGTGAGGACCCCTTCTTCCCACAAATGAGATCACTTTGTACCTGTGTAGGCTTGTGAAAGAATATTTGTTTTTCGTTATACCTGGGTTTATTGATGGATTTGGGCAGGTTTTTTTTGTTTGTTTTTGTTTTGTTGGAAGGACACTCATGATAGGGCACCCATGTAGGAGTTAAAGGACAACTTTGAGGAGTCAGTTCTCTCCTTCTATCTTGTTGGTCGTGGGACTGAACTCAGGTTTTCAGGCTTGGCATCTTCGTGGATGAGCATCTCACCAGCCCTGTGATGGCTGCTTCTTAACTCTTACTTTTTTTGAGGGAATTGAGCCCAAAGCCCCATTCATGATTAGTAAGTGCTCTAAGTGTGATGTTTTAAAGTATGCTTTAGGAATTCTTTTGTTCTGTCTGCTTTCCCTTGCCCAGAGATGATGGGGAAAGAAACAGAACATAAAACAAGCAAAACAGTCCATGTGCCCAAAGGTAGTACGTGCTGCCAGTGCTTGAAATGTAGAAAACCCGGTGAGTTGATGCTGTGCAGCAAAGGAGTGGGGTAGTGGCTGCCATCCTCTATGGAGTGGCTGGCAAGGCCTTGCAAAGAAGGGCACACAGACCTGGAGGGGGTGAACCACTGAGCCTCATAAATATGCAAAGAAATACAGTACAGACAGCAAAAGGAAAAGGCCCTGAAGCAAGAATGAGCTTGGCATGTTTAAGAACCAACAAGGAAGCTTAGCTTGAAGGAATGAAAACACACACCTGCAGATGTTTGCACTTACCTGCAGATGTTTGCACTTGCCTGCGGATGTGCACACTTGCCTGCTGATGTGTGCACTTGCCTGTGGATTTGTGCATTTGCCTGCATATGTGTGCACTTGCCTGCGGATGTGTGCACTTGCCTGCAGATGTGTGCACTTGCCTGCGGATTTGTGCACTTGCCTGCAGATGTGCTCACTTGTCTGTGGATGTGCACACCTGCCTGTGGGTGTGCGCACTTGCTTGCCGATGTTTGCACTTACCTGTGAATTTTTACACTTGCCTGCAGATGTGTGCATGCCTGCCTGAGTAGAGGAATAGAACTCAGAAATAAAAGATAGAGAAGCTGTGGTGAATTATCCTGGGCCTTGGTGCTCATCATGGCCTTTTACAGTGAGTGTGAGATAGGGAGGGAGCTGTGCCGGGTTCTTCAGCAGAGGAGCCATTGACTGATGGTCTCTTCACGTGCATGTTTGCCTCCCTGGTCTTACCACTTACCAGTCACTTGATCTCACATCTGACAATAGCTTTCATTCATCCTCCATGTTCAGTCACAGCAATGCAGCAGTCTTCATATACATACCTATTTCTTACTTAGTTTCAATTGTCTAGCATCAACCATAGTCCAAAAATATTAAGTGAAAAGTTTCAGATATAAAAATAATTTATTAGTTTTGACTGCCATTCTGAATATAGTGGTGAAATATTGCATTCACACTTCTTGTGCCTAGGATAGCAATCTTCCATTGTCCAGCGTTTCCACGTTGTATATCATCATTTAGTAGCTATGAAATCAACTGTCATGGTGTTGGTATAACAGTGCATGTACTCAAGTAACCATTATTTAACTTAATAATCCCAACTATGTAATAGCAGCTGCTCCAGCTGTTCGTCAGTGTGTATAAATGAACTGACCATTTCACTTGCATCTCAGCACTCTCTGCATGCTCTCCTTCTTCCTCTCTCCCTAAAACCTTGCTTCCAAACAAATTCACCTTCTGCTTTTATGTCATCGTCATCTTCCTGGTTTGTTTGTTTGTTTGTTTGTTTGGGGGTGGGATCCATTGAGATTAATAAAGGTTGCTTGCATGAGCATGGGTTGGGGAGTTGTTTACTGGCGCATGGACAACTTCTCATATCAATGACTACACCTTAAGGAAATGACACCCTTCCCTAGCAGCCATTGGCTGCCATGAGCCTCTGAGAAACGGGTGAAGCCTCATGAGCTCTTCCCCCATCTGTGATGAAATATTGGCAGCCCCACTCCTGTACAGGTCTTTCACAGGAAACCGCAGCTGCAGTGAAGTCCTCAGCACAGTGTTCCCATCCACTGGCTCTTATGTCTTTTCTGCCCTTCTTCCATGATAGCCTCTGAGGCTTGCACGTGGTGGTGATATGGAAGATGTCCCATTTATGGCTGGGCACACAATAATCACCGAGAGAGAACTTTGGCAAGTTATGAGTCTGCATTAAATGCCACTCCCAGCAACAAGAAGCAAACTTCTCTGACAAAGGCTAAGCACCACTGGTCTATGGATATAGCAAGTATTTCTAAAACCATTTGATATGTCCACTGACAAGGTTTCCAGTAGTAAACATAAGCTCCCTGCTATGGAGGAACAGGCCACGAAAACAGTCAGAAAGTGGTTGGTTACCCCATAATAGTCATGCTGCATACATCTCAGCAGCACGTGAACGGGCCATCGGTACACACCTCACCCTGACCTCAGCAACCCGTGAATGCACTGTCATTATACACCTCATCCTGACCTCAGCAACCCGTGGACCGGCCATCTGTATACACCTCATCTTGACTTCAGCAGCACAAGAATAGGCTGTCAGTACACACCTCACCCTGATCTAGGCAACCCGTGAACCGTCTGTCTGTAGCACTTGGAAGGTGGAAACTGATGGTCCAGAATATCAAGGTCATCCTCAATTACAAAACAAAAAACAATGCATTTCTCCATAAAGACAATACTCCAGCAGACTTGAGTGGCATCCTGCGTAGGAACTTAGTTAGCTGTGCCTCTCTGAAATTATGCCATGGCAGCAGAGTCTTCTTGACTGTTGTCTCCATTTTGTACACCATGGATTGTACTGGCATGTTTCATCCCTTAAAATTCTGGTTTCATCAGATCATCCTCGTATTGCTTAGGGTTCCTTGATGACTCGTCATATAATTTAGAGAACTCTGGGCTCACTTGCTCAAGGCCCTCTTCATGCTCGAGGCCAGCTTCACCTGTGCTTGTTTGTTGACAGGAGCTGCGGGCAGCTTATGCCCCGAAATAACAACACACAAACTATATTCTTTTAAACACTACTTGGCCAATTAGCTCTAGCCCTAACTGGCTAATTCTCATATCTTGCTTAACCCATTTCTAATAATCTGTGTCTTACCGGGAAAGATTCAGCATGTAAGACCTGGCGGCTGGCTCCATTGCGTCTGCTCTGGAGAGGAACAGCATGGCGTCTGTCTCACTTCCTCTTCCTCCCAGCATTCTGTTCTGTTTACTCCACCCACCTATGTTCTAACCTATCAGGCCAAGCAGTTTCCTTATTAATTAACCAATGAAAGCAACAGATTGATATGTGACACCCCCACATCACTTGTTCCTGTGGGATATGAGCTCATCTGACACCTTTTTACCAGTCTTCCCTCGAAATTTCAACTTTTGCTTATGCTTTGTCTGTAAATCTAAAAAGCTTAAGTATTTAAAAATGTAAATTACTAAGTCCAGGAATGGTGACTTATGCCTTTAATCAGCGCTTGAGGGACAGTGGCAAGTTTGAGGCCAAAATGGACCTTGGTACGGGGAAGATTTTAGTCTTAGCATCTACCTTTCCAACTTCCTATCTGCTCTTTCCGTCATTTCACTCCACAAACCAACCCGTGCCATTCATTCATCCATCTTTCCATCCATTCACTCACTCAAATATCAGTTGGCTCACTTAACAAATACCAAGAGTCTACCCTTGCTAGAGTTTGGTCTAGGAATGTGAACCACAGTAACGAAGAAAAGGTATCCCAGCTGTCATAGAGTTTACACTTCAGTTGACTTCCTATACTTTCCAAATAACACAAACAGCTTTCTTTTCCTTTGTAACCAAGACAACCAGTGTCACCAAATAGCTTTGGTTGACCTAGAACTTGCTTTGGCCCAGGCTGGCCTTGAATTCATAATCTTCCTGGGTGTATCTCCCAAAACTGGGGTTATAGGCATACACACATTTCCTAGAAACAGTGTTCCAAGTCAATAGCTTTAGATCTTCCAAGGTGCCATTAATTGCCCCTGCACTTGTGAACATTTAGATTATTAATAATCATAGTTACCAAACTATGAGTGTGTGTAAAATCTTGATATTGTATCAGTAGGAAATCAAGACACCATATGTTTTTAGTGAAAAAATGTTTGTATTAGTGACTGCCTTCAGGGATGACTACCCAAGTATATAATAAGGCATAGGAGGCACAGGTAAGGAGAGGAGGCCTCCAAGGCCCAAATGCAATGGATCCTTGAAAACACCGCCAAAGTAATATCCTTCTGGAGTACAAAGTGTCATGTTCCCACCCACACTGAAACTGTATGTTCTTCGTCTTTACTTTGCACAGCTAATGAACTAAGGCATTGTTTTATTAGTACACTCCCTTTCCCTTTGTTGGCACAGCTAAGCATCATTTTATATGATTTCCTGGCAATTTCTGTTTTTATGGAGTTACTTCATCCACTACTTTCTTATTTAGCTGTTAGAATGTTTATCTTTTCATTTTAATATGCCCAGTTTGGACAAATTCCACAAATATTTTGAACATAAATCTTTTTTCTATGATACGTTTTAGAGATAATTTACCTCAAGTCTGTATTTATTAGTCTTAGTTTATATTTTGCCATTACTTTCGTGTATATTTTTAACTACTGACATTTATCTATTATCTTCTTTATGGCTTCCCAGCATTCTGTCACATTTACATGACTTTCTCCAAGAATGTTTTCCGATGTGGCTATTATCGGGGTTATTTTTGTGAGTCTTCATGCCTGCACTGATTTGGGTTCCTTTGCTTGCCTCTGAGTAAGAGTTGTATGCCCAGCTAGCTGGAATGCCTTAGTAGATCACACTGGCCAGGGACTCAAAGAGATCCTCCTACCTTCCTGAGTGCTGAGATTAAGGTATGCACAACCACACCCAGCAAAAATTTAAAGCTCACCGGGCGTGGTGGAGCACGCCTTTAATCCTAGCACTTGGGAGGCAGAGGCAGGCGGATCTCTGGGAGTTCGAGGCCAGCCTGGTCTACAAGAGCTAGTTCCGGGGACCGGCACCAAAGCTACAGAGAAACCCTGTCTCGAAAAAAACAAACAAAAAAAAAAATTTACAGCTCGTGTGTATGTGGGCATAGGTTTGTACATTTGAGTACAGATGCCCATGGCCCAGGCAGGAGAGGGTGTCAGGTCCCTTAGCGCTGGAGTTAATGGGTGAACAAAATCTGGGTTCTCTATGGGAGCAGTATGGCCCTAACAGCTTCGGCCCGTTGATGTATTTTGCTGTGTTCCTCTACTTTTACCCATTTCCATCAACAGGTATGCACCAAGATAGACTTAGTAAATTTATGAATATTATAGATGTGATAGAATGAAAATGTGGGAAACATTGGTTTATATGTCACTTAAAGGACATTCATGGATATTTTCCAATAAATATATATTTTTCTCCCTAAATTTATAGTATCATATTTCACACTTAGATAATTAATCCATCTTCATATGTGTTTATTCAGGTTGTGAAGTAGGGATCTTTTACCCTTTCAAGTGTCAGTTAGTAGGCTCGACATCATTTGTTTCAAAAGGGTTTGAAATGTTTGTCACAAGTAATTTTTCAGATGTATTTGGTTCTAGATTCAAGCAAAAATATATATTTGTCAATTGGCTGTTATTATACATATTAAAGCTACGGAGGTTGAAAGTATTACCCAGTGATTGCCTAGCATTTGCAAGATCCTAGATTCTGGTCATAGTACTGGAGAACCTCTTACGCATATGCACATACGCATACACACACAAATACACACTACACACACACACTACACACACACCAAAACCTGCAGTCGTAGCTTTATAATAAGTATTAAAACCTAAATCTAATCTTACATTTTCTGAAATCTTTTTAATGTTTTGATTTATTCTTCCTACATAATTATAAAATCCTTTTTCTATCTAAAAAAAGTTCTAAGATTCAAATAAAATGACTTTAAATAAATGACTCTGGCCTACCATTTTACTTTCAAAAAGACCCTAAATCTTGTACATGTTGTGTTTTGGATTTTGATGAGTTTGCTATTGATATGCAAAGAACCTAGACTTTAGAACCCAGAGGCCTGGGCTAGCGTCCAGCTGCAGTTGCCAGCTGTGTGGACTTAGCCTGATAGCTGAGCTCCCTTCTGCACAGGAGAGTCGCTGCTTACCGCAAAGAGCCACTGTTGAGATAGCAGTTTATTCACTAATCAGCTGAGTTATTCTTGCAAAAATTGTTTTACACACGCTCTCAGCATATAGTAATAATTGGCTCAAAGTAATTAATTTAATAAGTTCAGTCATAATCACCACTCCCCATTTTTAAAAAATAGGACATATGAGGTCTTTTTGGATGAAATGACATGGTGTGTGGGGTTTCTTCAAAGCAGCCTGGTCAGAGAGCAAATGCTGTAACTGAAGCAAGAGTGGCCTGGGATTGACAATCCTGAAAACTGGTGATGAGTCACGCCATACAGGCTCTTGAGACAGTATTTTCCACTTGCGTGTTTGAAAGTTACTCAAAAAAGAGGTTTATTTCTTAAATGTACCTCTAGAAACTAAAACTGACTGCGTGTAAGTATTTAGGGAGAAGGCATCATAAATATTGGCTGTAGTCAGTCTATTTTTAAAGTGAAAGAATGGAAGAAAGGATGGGAGGATAGAGAAGAAAACCGGGAATTAGAAAAAAATGTTCCATTGTCTTTTAATCTCCTAGTATGGCTAGGTACATTGGCTGTCCTACTCTCTTAACACAGACCTGAATCTAAAGCACATAGAGATTTCGAGTTTCTGTAAAGAATAAACTACTAACTCAGATGTCCAGCAGC
Organism: Alexandromys fortis; assembly: GCF_014885135.2. Lineage (NCBI taxonomy): Eukaryota > Metazoa > Chordata > Mammalia > Rodentia > Cricetidae > Alexandromys > Alexandromys fortis. The sequence continues at coordinate 894,959 of NW_026068065.1, read as the reverse complement.
AGCTGTGTGCCTAGACGTAATTATCATCTTACCTGGAAGGTGCTAATTGGAGGTTCATTGACCGAGGACTTACCACTGTGTCTCTGTAAGCCTGACTTTAGTATAGATCACTGTTTCCCTTCTGAAATCAGTGATAGCCATCCTGAGGCTTTTCTAATGCTGTTGCTAAGTAACAAATTGCTCCTTTAACAAATACTTCCTAGGCAGTGGATGGAAGTAGATAGATAATTAAAATGTAGAAATGAAAAGGTGTGGGGAATGACTGAGCTATCTTCCAAGACCTTTAAGTACATAAGGAGTTATTTCTGGAAAAAAAAATGAAGGAAAACTTTATTTAAAAAGTGGCATAGAGCTGATTATTATTACCATTATTGAGATGGAGTCTCACTGTGTAGCCTTGGCTGGCTTGAAGCTGACTAAATAAACCAGATTGGCCTTGAACTCACAGATTCTGCTGAAATCAAGGTGTGCACCACCATACCTGGCTACAGGTGATTTTTAAATATTTAAACTGTACAAGCCCAGTGCCCTGAGTTCAATCCCTGGAAGCCAAGTGAAAAGCCAGTGTGGTGGCATACACCTGTAATGCCAGTGGAATGGGAGGTGGAGGCACAACTGACTGGAAGCTCAGGGGCCTTGTCTGAAAACAAGCAAACAAAAACAAGATGAAAAGAAAGTTGTACTCTGGCCTCTACACATACCGTAGCACAAGTGCATGTGAACATACCTCTACACACACTAAATCAAAAGAAACTCTGTAAGCAAAACATACCAGTCACTCACCCTAAAACCGTAGAAGTGTATATCACCATTATACTCAATGGTCTCTCTGGATGTAGTAAATGAACAAGAGTTAAACTCTCTGCCAGTAAATAATGTGGAGCCGTATCTAAGAGATAATATTAGTTGACAAAAACAAGAGTGCAGAAAGATGAGCATAAAATGGCTTCCTATTTTTGGCACTTTTTTTTTTTTTTTTTTTTTTTTTTTTNTTTTTTTTTTTTTTTTTTTACTTTCTCTCTTAGGAATTGATTAGGCTGAATATAAGGATAGCTGTAAGGAATATAGCACTTCTCTCAGAAGACAAGTCTAATTGCTGAGAGCCTAACCAGTGGTAGAGCGCTGGTTTGGCAGCCCCAGGCCCTGAGCTCAGACACCAGCACAGCAGGGATGCAGGGAGGGGTGTAAAGAGAAGCAAGGCAGTAACAATAAGGGATCAGTGGTAGCACACTAGCCCGGGAGGGCAGGAGGAGCCCTCAGGTTTGCCTTCTTTCTTGTTCTACCGCCCACAAATTGTGGGCACATTAGATCCCTGAGTCTCAACAGCACCTCTAAGTCCAGTCACAGTCTAGACAGGTAAAGCCGCAAAGGTCAAAGATTCGTACCAACTGAATCAATCAGTCTCCTGCTACTAAGAGTTAATGATTTTCAGATACCCCACCTCCTAGACTTCTGCATATATATCTTTGGATAGACTTGTCATATGAACACAGAGCTAAATCAACTGCTGAAGGGATCTTTGGGGTTTTCTTTGGTTGTTGGTTTTGTCATGGGGAAACTAGGTAGCTGAAGCTGACCTTGGACTCTATGTAAAGGATGAGAATCCTCCTGCCTTTACATCCCAAGTGCTCTGATTAAAGGCCTGTGCCACCACACCCAGCTAATGAGATCTTCCTAAAGGAGTACACGGCCCCTTCAGACATAATAAAGCTTTGTTACTAGTAAGGAGGTTGCCTTCCTAGTAGATAACTAACAATGTCTGCTCTTCTTATTTCTGAAACATAGAATGCTAAAATCTTAGGGAAGTATTAGAGGAAAATGAAACCAAAAACAAATGAAATTGCTTAATATATCATTCAAAGAGACTGATGGGGTATAAATTTACTAACTTTTTTGACAATTTTATATGAGTTTTATATTTACATGATTTTCACTCCACACTTCCCTCCTCCAGCTCCTTTTGTGCCCCCAATCTCTATCAATGTCATGACCTCTGCCACTTTATTAGTATTACATAGAAACATACAGACATGCATACAGATGTATGTATAAATAGAATCTGCTGAGATTTGATGGACGCAACTCCCTGTCATATATAGAAGACATTCTTGTGGCAGATGTTCTGAGCCTCAGGCTCATCAGTCTTTCTACCCCTCTTCGGTGATGCCCCCCAAGCCTTGGGTATAGGGATTGTGTGGTCCATGTATACAGTTGGCAGTAGACACCCCACAGGCAGTTGTTCTTTGCCTTTTGACCAGTTGTGGATTTCTGTGATGGCATCTGTCAGTTACAAAAAGAAGCTATGCTTATCTGTAGACATAAGAGTAGGTATTACAGTGCAGCTGGGAATTATACTGGTTTAGAAAGCAGCAGTCGTAGGCTCTCTAGGATCCATCGTGCTCAGGTGGTTAGCTAAGTTTACAGTACAAGGCATGAATTCCCTCCTGTTGGGTGGACCTTAAGTCCAATTAGGTGGCTGTAGGTTACCCCCAAGATATAGTTGCCACTATTGCAGCGCCGGGGACGTCTTGGTCCTAAATTCTTGTAAAAAACATTCATCAGTTTCAATGCAGCAACTGCTTCCTTACTCTGGTCACTTTTTTGTAAGTAGGTTGGCTTGGGGTTTTGTTGGGTTTTTTGTTGTTGTTGTCTTTGGGGATTCTGGGAAGGGTTGAGTCTGGGGTCTCATACCACTGGTTCCCCTAGATTTCACTCTATACCCCAGGCTGGCCTAGAACTCATTAGTAGCCAGACTGGCCTTCAAGGCCCTGTGATCCTCATGAATACCACCATGTCCAGTTTATTAATTTATTACTTTTTTTTAAGCAAGGCTAACAGGGAGGAACCAAGAGTGCAAAATATATGTGCTTTAAAGTAATATTTAGATCCAGTGCACTGAAAGCTAAACTAAATTGCTTTGGGTACCTAAAATTGGAATAAAATAATAATAAACAAATTCTCTTAGATTCCGTTACTCTTGCACTGCTTCCCTGCTGCCCGCTATATTGTACTTTTGTACAGTGTGAACCAAAGTTGTTCATCGGATAAAACCTGACAAGTAGAGCACAGCGCTAGATGGTAATTACAGAACAGGTTTAAAAACAACTGCATACTCCATTCCTATTCCTACAGAAATGATGTAATAGGAGTGGCGGGGCTGCATCCCCAACACCCGGCTGCTAGCTTTACACCAGAAATAACAACACACAAATTGTATTCATTTAAACACTGCTTGTCCCATTAGCTCTAGCCCTTACTGGCTAATTCTGATATCCCTATCAACCCATCTCTAATAAACTGTGTAGCACCGGTCTTACCGGGAAAGATTCAGCATGTCTGACCTGGCGGCTTGCTTCATCGCGTGTGTCTGCCCGGGAGAACAGAGCTATCACATCTGCCCAGGAGAGGGGAGCATGGCATCTCTGAGCTCACTTCCTCTTCCTCCCAGCATTCTGTTCTGTTTACTCGACCCACCTAAGGGATGGCCTATCAAAATGGGCCAAAGCAGTTTGTCTATTACCAATGACCTTCCTCCATCACAGAAAGTGGGAACCGATGGTAGCAATGGTTTTCTCTTTTTAACAATTACCTGCTAGTCTAATAATTAAAAACGACAAAAAACTGAATCTCAGAAGTTGAGAACTGGGAGGAATCTGTTCTTTAGTTTCCTTGCTTTCTGTCAGTGTTGAGGAGGCCCATGACCTGAGCGTGCAAGGGCTCCACACCTGAGCTACAGTGTCACTCAGTGTTGAGGAGGCTCATGACTTTAGCTTGCAAGGGCTCCACACCTGAGCTACAGTGTCACTCAGGTCAAAGGATAATTATCCTCAAGCTAGACTGCTGTTTAGGATAAGTCTGTTGATTTGGTTCTAATCAAATTATTTGGGGGAAATTTTGACTAATTTTTCCAGTTACTTTAAACTAAAAGGGACAAACTTGGGGCTGGACAGATGACTCAGCAGTTAAGAGCATCTGCTGCTCTTCCAAAGAGGTTCTGGGTTTGGTTCCCAGCACCACCCATCCATTTTGGGTTATCTCACAACTGCCTGTAATTCCAGCTCAGGGGATCTGATGCCTTTGTCTGGACTTCTCAGGTACCTGCACCACTCACAGACTGTACAAACCTACACACAGACACACATATATACACATACTTAAGAATAAAATATGAAAAACACAAGAAACAAACAGCCAAAAACAAAACATGCTGGGCATGGTAATTCCAGCACTCGAGAGGCGGAGGAGGACAGACCTCCATGAGTTCGAAGGCGGCCTGATCTTCATATCAAATTCCAGGACAGCCAAGGCTACAGTGAGACCCTAGTGAGGGGTGGGGGCAGTAATTATTTTAGAGGCAAGCTTGTTCTTCATGTATTGTCTCCATGGTCTTAGAAATAAGGTGGGAAGCTGGGGGGGAGGGGCATATGCCACTGTGGCATACTTTGGTATCCTTGGCTTATCTCCCCCTCCTCCCCACCCATCCCCCGCCACTTCCTATTCATTAGGTAAATAAACATTTTACATTGTCATTGGTCACTATGACAAGGTGGCTCTGAGTTATACGTTTGTCCTTTCTAAACTCTACAGCAAGTATTGCTCGCTGGGCCTGCTCTCATTAGAAGGGCAGGTAGGTAGTACAAATGGAAGTGCTTTGTAAGTGCTCACTACAATAAATGATGATTTTTTTTCGCTTAATTATTATTATGATTGTTCTTATTTCTGGTGATGTGGCATTTAAAGGTTCTTATTTATTTAATTAATGCTGTTTATTACTATAGATGTCTTTATTAAAAGCTCATAATTACTCATTTTCATGCTTAGGGTTGTTCAGAACACCTACAGCTTCTGGGCTTTTCTTTCCCAAGCTAAATTGCATGAGGGACTTAACATAAATGCTTAACTTTTCTGTGTTGTATACTTACTCATGATTTCATTCCGCTATTTTTTATCAAATCTGACAATGTGAATTTAAAAATACTTTTCTTATTTCTTTTGGTGTTTTTGAAATGGGGTCTCTCTATGTAGCTCTAGCTCCATAAATACTTGCTCTGTAAATCAGACTGGCCTGAAACTCAGATATCTGCATGTCTCTGCCTCCCAAGTGCTAGGATTAAAGACGTGTGCCACCATGCCTGTTTATATTAACTTATTGAGAATTTCATACATGCATACAGTGTATTTTGATCATATTCATTCCCCACTCCTCTCCTTAACTCTTGCTAGATCTCACACCCCACCCCACCCCCAATTTTATTTCAGTTTCTTCTCCTTCGTTTTAGGGAATAGTTTTATAAAACCAAAGTATTTGTGAGATAGTAATAATCTTTTTGAAGTTTTAGTTTTACTTGTGTGTTTGTCTGTATGAGTGTATGCCATGTGTACAGGGCGCTGTCAGCTGCCAGAAGAGGGTGCCAGATCATCTGAGCTGGAGTTAGAAGCATTTGTGAGCTGCAGATGGGCATGGCCCTCTGGGAGAACGCGAAGCACTCTTGACCACTGAACTATGTTTCCAGCCCCATAATAAAATTCTTAGTCCTTTCTTTTAATCACTTTTTAATAAGATGGTTTTACATCTTCGCTCCTCCTCTTACAACTTCTTTTCTGAGGGGATGGAATGATAGCTGGGCAGGTAAAGAAGGATTGCTTGAGGCCAGGAGTTTGGGGGCCACCTGAGAACTGTATGGTAATAAGACCTGATCCATAGCAATTCTGAAATCCAAATCGTGTTGTCAGAACTACCTAGTCTAGAAACAAGAAATACTTCTTGGCTAGGGCGCAGCCCTAGTCCCCAGAAGTAGCTTCTGATTCACCATTCTCTGTAACACTTACTCTGTCCTCTGAGCTGCCTCTCTTTTCAGTGAGAATTGCTTCATACTTAGAGCTATGTAGTGATCTACTGCTGTCTTTTAATTTTATTTAAAAATCTTTGTTGTATAATGTATTTTGGTCATACTCTTCCCTACTCATAGTCTTTTTCTCTTTCAAAAATAAAAGAAAGAAAAAGAGAAAGAAGAACAGCAAAAAAAGGAAAATCAAAACAGACAAACTAAAACAGGAAAATGAGTAAGACAAAAATACCAAAACAAAGCACATGGAGTCTGTCCTGTTAGCCCACTACTCTGAGCATGGGGCCTGCCCTGGAGTGTGGGTGATACACCCAGTGACACTTTACCGGCCACTTTCTGAGTAACCCTGGCGGTCAGCTTGAGTTGATCCAGAATCTATGTGAAGGTGAAAGGGGAGAACATACTCCCTAAAAATTATTCCACCCAGAACCTCCACCCGTGATGTGGCTTGCACTACGTCCTAATGGTAATAATAATAAAATCATAATAATGATGCATTTATCTTTCCCAGCATGTATAAATTGAAAATAACTCCTCAGCACCGGGATCCTGTCTGACTTGAGCCTGTGCTAGTCTTGTGTGCGCTGTCACAGTCTGCAGATTCACATGTGGAGCCTTCCTCTTGTATGTGTCTGGAGGAGGATGTTTTCTTGAGTCCCACACCACCTCTGACTTTCCACCATCTCTTGCCTGTGGAGCCCTGACCTGGAGAGGAAGGGTGTGACAAAGACATCCCATTTAGGACTGAGTACTAGTCCTCCTGCTCTGCACATTGTCTGGTGGTGGGTCTGCTGCAAGGAGCTTCCCCGATGAGGTTGCGATGCTCGGAGTTTGTCTGCTGTTTGTACACACAGAGGTCGTTCCAAAGCTACTTTCCCTCATCATAAGCATCAGTTACTTTTAGCCCAAACTCATAAACTTCCTTAACCCTTCTTTGAGATTTCTTTGGCTTTTACTTCATGTTGTCAAAGCCACATACATGGTTCTTTATGAGACAAACCTCTCTATTCTGAGAGTGAACCTGCTAGGTGTTCTTCCCTTAAAACTTAAAAGCTTTTATGTCTGTACAAGAAGTCGTCCATCACCATCACGGTCACAGCTAACCTTAAATTCATTGTGTTGCTGAGGATGGTCTTGAACTCCTGATTTACCTCCACTTCTCAAATTCTGGGATTATATATATACTACCATAGCCAGCTCATGCCCACCACCACCATCACTTGCAAGCACAGCAGAGGAGGTCAGTGGACAGCTTTTAGGGAACAGGTTTTCCCCTTTCACTTTCACATGGATTCTGGGGGTCAAACCCAAGCCTTTACCTGCTGAGCCTTTTTGTCAACCCATACTTTTATTTCCTTTCCTGACATTATCTCTTTATTTCTTTGTGAAATCTTTTCTGGCTATACTGGAAAGGTGAAACAGTTTTATTTTCAGCCTAGCAAGTCTTTGTTCTTTTATTGTGCTCTTCGCTGTTTGCAAACTGGACAACTCTCTTTAGTTTGTCTGTCTCTTGTGTTGTATATGCATCCATATACACTGTATATTACACCCCGAAAGCTAGCCCATACTTCCAACATTCTCCCTGAAATCTCCTTACCTGGCTCTCTAAGTTTATGATTTATTTTAGCTAGTAAGAGGTGCCTATTTTTCCTGTTGCTTCAGGAGAGTTTTCTCAGTAACAGTTTGCTAACTTCCTTTTCCGCTTATGCTAAAAGAGACCCATTTTCAGCCCCCACATTGTGTAGACTGAAACCACAGATTCAGTGAAGCCTTTTGTTATAGCAGTGCTATTCCTAAGTATTTAATTTTCTTATCAAATACCTATTATTTCATAGCAAGCCATTGTACATTTTGGTGTCTTGACATCACCATTTTATCTTTTGCATGTCTGAGCTGACTGAAAGGCTCATCTGCCCAGGGTCATGTGACTCTGTGACAGCCTAAAAGGGCCTAAGCTTGTGTGTTTTGTGAGCTTTCCCTAAGCTTTGCTTTCGACTTGTTTATTGATGTTCTGCTGGGCAAGCAAGTAGCACAGCCAAGCCCAGAGTTAATGTGGGGCTGAAATCGAGCCTGGAAAGCACATTATATTCACACTGAACCATCTAGACTCGTTAGATTCCAGCAGAGTTCCAGCTCCACAGTACTGCGTCCTTGAGAACTCATTTCATTTGTGTGCAACAATTTTCTCCCCTATAATTGAGGATTAATAACACCTATCACAGGGTTGAGGGGAGGCTTAAATTTTCAGTGACTGCTTGCTTTTGTTTTAATGTGTGAGGGGGCCGTTTCTGTTCCTGTGGTGCTTTAAGGCAGGGTCTCACAGTGTAACCCAGCCTGGGCTGGAACTCAGTGTGTAACTCATGGCCGTCTCCTGAGTGTGGGTCCTGGAGCATAAGCCACCGTACTCTGATCTTAGGTTTTGATTTGTTTTGCTTGTTCCACTTATCACATGCATTTTGTTCCATCAGATTTTATTCCACAGAATCAAATACTCAGAAGTTTTTGTTTGATTATAAAAGCAATACTTTTATTCTTATACAAAGTGTGCAAACTCTAAAAAATTACATCAAAGGAAACAGGTATCCTCTGACATCTCATGAGATACAGTCCTGAATCGTGAACTCCTCAGGCCTTTCAGCCTTATTTCCTACTAAAGGTGAATACATCCTTTGTCAGTCTGGAAGACATGGTCCTTGAAAAAACACCATGTTTCTGAAAATCTCCTAGCTTTATATTTAGGACTAAAAGAGATCATGCTTGTAAAATATTTAGCCCCTGCCTTACTCATATCCACATTTAACCTGATGATCAAACTGACAATTCTCAGAGTGAGGTGAAGAAGAAGTGTGCGTGGAGAGCAATGTATCTCAGTGAAACTGGGAGGGGAGTGCTCCTGGCCGTCGTTTCTCTAAGACCAGTGACTTGTTGGCTACAGTATGGGTGATTACAGAGAAGTTCCGGATGAGTCAATAGAGAAACTTCTAAAAGCTTTATTAGAAAAGGACGCATCCGCCTTTGCTCCCCCAAAACCAAAACGTGAGCATGGCATTGGTCATAAAGTGATACATTCCTGACACTTATACAAACCTTTTCTTTATGTTTTAGTCAAAGAAGTTTGGCAGAGATCACAGAACTTATACACACTGCTCTCCTCGTGCACCGTGGGATAGTAAATTTAAGTGAATTACAGTCTTCTGATGGACCACTAAAAGACATGCAGTTCGGAAACAAAATAGCTATCCTGAGTGGAGACTTTCTTCTAGCAAATGCCTGCAATGGACTAGCTCTTCTACAGAACACCAAGGTAAAGACAGACAGGGTTCACTTGTGCCTGTATGGTCTTCGGGTGTCTCATGCTTGATGATTGAACCCACAGAGGTCCATGCGTCCTGCTGCTCAGCTCCCCTGTGTGGATGCTCACTGAAACTGAGCAAGGTGATGATCGCAGTGTCAACATGAAGTAAGAGAGACTAACTCTAGGGAACGCTTTTGAAAAGCAGGTGTACTGGCACAAGACTGTCATCTCCATGCTCTGAGGCAGAGGCAGGGGGATTGTGAGTTCAAGGCTAGCCTGGGCCTCAGAACCAGACTTTGTTTCAAGAAAAGAAATAAGAAGAAAAAAATCACTTAAGAGAATGAGGCAGGAGGATTATCACACGTTCAGGGCCACTCTGGGCTATAGAGGGATCTCCAAAATAAAAGAGCAAGGCTGGGAATATAGAATGGGTGCCTAGCATGTACAAGTATGACGGAAAGAGCGAGGTGGCAAGGGAGGGAGATATAGAGTGAGTGAGGGAAGGAGGCTGAAAATACTTAAGTCCTTTGAACTTTTGAAGTATTTATCTGAACAACATGATCTGGAATGGAAGTTTTGATGGTCAGTTCTATCTATTGCAACATTGTAGATCTATTTGTAATACTTAAAAAGTAAGCAAAGTAAATGTCTAATTGTGAGGGACTTAAGTGATGTATCCAAATGAATGTTATATAGGCATTGAAATTTTATGAAAAATGTTAAAAAGCATAGGAAAGGGTCCACATCATAAAATATGCTTGAAAAGTAGAATTTAAAGACTTACACATATTAGGCAGTTCTTACCTATGTTATAAAAAATTTCCATATATAAAGGAATGAATAAGCAACAGTAAGAAATTACAAGGAAATACATCAAAATATTAATTAGTCTACTACTTAGTAAGATTATAAATAGCCTTTGGTATATTTTTGTTTCTTTGAGACATGATTTTGCTGTGTGACCTCAAATTTGTGGTGATCCTTTTGGTTCAGACTCACAACTGTGCAGAGACAGAAAGATTGCTGGAGCTTTCTGGCCACTAGCCTAGCTCCAGGTGCAGTGAATGACCTCTATATGTTCTCATGGGCTTGAACATGCGATTTCCCCTCAGCCTTCAAAATGCTAAAATAATCACATTTCACACGTGCCCAGCTTTTAAAAGTACATTCTTTAGGGAAATAGAGCACTGACTGGTCTTCCAAAGGACCCAGATTCAATACCCAGCTCCCATGCTACAGATAACAACTGTCTCTAACTTCAGTTCTAGGAGATTCAGTGCTGTTTTCTGGTATCCATGGTTACTTCTACTGAACAGACATAATACAGGCAAACAAAATTATCAACAATACAATATTTTTAAAGATTTATTTATTATGTATACAGTGTTCTGTCTGCATGTATGCCTGCAGGTCAGAATAGGGCATCAGATCATTAGAGGTGGTTGTGAGCCACTGTATGCTTGCTGGGAATTGAACTCAGGACCTCTGGAAGAATAGCCAGTGCTCTTAACCTCTGAGTCATCTCTCCAGCCCCAGTAACACAATATCAGATAAGGCTAAGAAATCAACTAAAGTATGTGAATATGCATCAAAGATAATTATTCTAAGTCGGATGTGGTGGCAGACACCTTTAATCTCAGCATTTGGAGGCAGAGACAGGCAGATCTCTTTGTTGAGAACAGCTTGGTCTACATAGCAGACTCCAGGCCAGCCAGCCAGGCCAACTGCCTCAAAAATAAATAGCAAGCTAGATAAATAAATAATCTACTTCATTTTGGGGGCTACAGGGGGTTTACATGAGTTTATGTGTACCATGTTTGTGCAAATGATGCCCATGGAGTTCAAAAGAGAATGTCAGATCCCCTGAAACCTAGAGTTATAGATGGTTCTGAGTCATTATGTCCATGCTGGGAACTGAACCCAAGTCCTTTGGAAGAACAACCAGTGTTCTTAACCACTGAGCTCTCTCCAGCCTCCTCTACTTGTTATATTTTAGTATTCAGATAATCAATATTCTAAAGTTCGTATTTAATGTAGGTGAATATGTTATTTTTATTTCTTTTAAAATTTGTTTTTGAAAATAGTTGTTGACTTGAGTCTACCAATACAAAAACAGAAGTTAATTGTAGCTCAGTACTTGTTTCAGAAAGTGTGACATTTTAGCTATTTTCACACATCTTGTTTGGCAATTTGGATAATGCAATGTCTGCACTTTTCTCAGAGGTCTTACAAGATCCTTCTGCATACATTTCCTTAGCCAGAATTTAATGGCCTGGTCACCCTCTCAGGGAAGGAGACGAAGAATGTGCCTTGATAGATGCTGAGAGTCGCATTCTGCTCAACTTTTCCACCATGGTTTTGCACTTTAGGGTGGCACATTGGTGTGGGCCAATTGTCTGTATGTTGTCAATTATATTTTAAATAAACGCTGATTGGCCAGTAGCCAGGCAGGAATTAGAGGCAGGTCAATGAGAACAAGAGAATTCTGGGAAGAAGGAAGCCCATTCCTTGGCAGTCCTGTCCCAACTACAGAAGAAGCAAGATGTGACTGCCTTGCTGAATAAGGTATCAAGCCACATGGCTCACATAGACAAGACTAATGGGCTAATATAAGTTTTAAGAGTTAATAAGAAGCCTTAGTTAATGGGCCAATCAGTTTATAACTAATGTAGACCTCTGTGTGTGATTTTTTTGGGACGTAATGACTGCGGGAACCGGGCAGGACAGAAACCACAGTCAACAACACATATCACATGAGCTGGATCCATTGCTTTTAAAGGAGAATATAATATGAAAATGCTGAATGTCTGTTTTCTACCCACACAGGAATAATTAATTACCTGCATGAGACAGATGAAGAGCCTCAGATTTCTTTCCAGTTGAGCTAGCTCAGACTCCTTTCTCCTCTATTTCTACCATGTACTTGGTTGAGTCTTACTAATTTTATCAATGGGATCCACATGTTAAAGCAAGAGTGAGTCTTTAATTGTCCCTGGGAGTCACTGACCCCGTGGTCTGTCTCACCTTTCTACCAGACCCTCTGTGATCTATGAGAACTATGGGCCATACATGGAGAAGGGAACGCCTCCACATGTGAAAGTTTGGTAGAGTCTTTGGCACATGATAACCTGTAGGCATAAACAGTAGCCGAAAAGGATTAGATCCAAAAACTGGAAGGCAGGAAACATTCTAGATCTTTTACTTAATTGTACTTACTTCTGTATTTTGGGAAGTAGCCTCAACATGGTCTTACCCTAGAAAAGGAACGAAGGCTCAATACTTTGAGAAGAATTTGTTTTCCTCTCATTGTCAGTTTGAATTGCTTTGCACTACTCTGCAGCACTGGGATGAACCCAGGGTTTCACACATGACAGTTAAGCACAGCACTATGGAACGTTATCCCAGCCACTTAAAAGGCGCCGTGTCCAATCATGCCATAATGATGTAAGCTACTTCCCTTTGTGGGAATAATATTTAAATCATTCTTTTTCCTGAACTAGCTTGTGTCAGTCACATATTCTCTTTTCACTGTGGTTTGAATTTAGTGAAAATGGACGTTTTATTACCATCAAAATCAAGTCAGATTCACAGCCTGTGAAATTTGCTCTTGCTGTTTAGCATTCAAGGGCATCACTATACGTGTTCCAGAACCTAAGACCTCCACCATCTGCTCCATTAGGCACCGGATTTCAGCAGCATGACTTGATTTACAAAGAGAAGACCAGGAAAAAAGAAAAAAGAAACCTCAACATGTCCAACAACAGTTGCCCGAGAAATAAGACTGACCAGGACCCCTCCCTTTGGGGGTCCTATACCTCCACAGCCTCTGCGCACATCACTCCTTCACATTTGCATTACATTGAGCACAGCAAAAAAAAAATCCTTTTTAGACAATAATACATTTCTTTCTGAGCTGGATGGTTGCGCTAATCTTAAGCTTATCCTGTGCATCCACCTGTTCATTCCAAATATGGACCTTCCTTGCCTTCTTCTTGAAAGGGTTTCTAAAGTTTCTGCAAGCTCATTTCCAAAAGATGCCTCACCAACTCATTGTCTATGAAGTAACTAGAGTACCAGGTCAGTCCGTGACTGAGCCCCAACTCTAGGCATTTCGCAGCCCTCATTGATCATAATAGATGAGGTCCAAATTGTGTAAGCAGTACTCTGAACTGCAGAGACAGTGAGGGGAAACGAAGGTGTGAAGTCAAGGGTTCCCTTTGACAAAACACTTCCCCATATTCAGAAGCAGCCCTTTCAGTGAAACACTTGGTTCTGTTTTCCTCAGAATAATATTTAAAGGAATATGAATATTTTATAGAAGAGGACCTATTTTATTAAACAAGACTTACATCTAAAAATTATTATCTTGGTATACTTAGGTTTTATTTAATGTTTTAATTTCCTTTAATAAGAAAAAAGTTGTCAATAAACACAAAATAGACACCACAGTAACGAGAGATCAGGCAGAACGTGATACAGAATTTGTTTCTAATATGTCACTGTTTTTTATGGTGACAGCCTGCTTTTTTTTTTTTTGAGGGTCTATTTAACTTGATGATTAAAGTTGTCATGTTTACAGCAGTTTTAGTATTTTATGGCTTATTCATTCTACTGGTTTCCAGTTTTCTTCTGCTAGTGGGTTTGTGTACAAGCTTTATAGTATGTTTCTCTGCCTCCAAGGGCAGACTGTTAGCTGCAGTCAGATGAAATTCAGACCTGTTTTATAATTGCCAAGGGTAAAATTAGCAAAGTCGATTATTCTCCCTTCAGCTTTTCCCTAAAGATATTAGGGGGTCTTCGAGATAATTGCCTTAGGTATCACTTAGTTTTTTAAATATTCCTGAATATAGAAATTGGTATTTAATCCTGAGATAGTAGTCTTCTTACTATTATAGATGGAGTCACAAATACTAATTAACAAGATTTTGAATTCAAGAGTGACTTTAAAAATTAACGATTGGGTTTTCACTCATTCAATTATGGAACTTTTTATTTTAGTACTTCGTTATGTAAAAGACCTGGACTAAAAACCTCAAGCCTTTGAAGCCATAATTTTCCTCACACCATTGTTATAGTGGCTTTGTAGGATATGCTATAAGTCTCTGATGTGTGCTCATTCCTGAATCTAAACTTCTAGTTTCTGAGCATCAAGTTATCACAGAGACATTTAATTAGAGGGAGGATGATAAAATAGAAACACTATAATTTATAATTTTAAGACTTTTTTAAAATGTATGTGTAGTGTGTGAAATTATGTGAGTGTGTATGTACCGCATGCACGCAAGAGCCCTTTGAGATGAGAAGAAGCCATCAGCTCCCCTAGAACTGGAATTACAGAGTCTACGAGCTACTTGTGGGTGCAGAAACCAAACTTGGGTCCTCCATAGGAGTGGTAAGAACTCTACACTGCTGAGTCATCTCTCCAGCTGCTATAACTTGTCCTTACAGGTTTTCTCTGGTGTTTATTTAGACCAGATTTCTAGTTTAAGATTATGCCAAAGTGCAAGTAATATTTGCCCCCCCCATGTGTGTGTGTGTATGTGTGTGTGTGTGAGAAAGAGAGAGAGAGAGAGAAAGAGAGAGAGAGAGAGAGAGAGAGAGAGAGAGAGAGAG